>NC_134854.1:94812723-95050223 GCF_049852395.1 Peromyscus maniculatus bairdii
CAGGCAGATCTTTGTGAGTTCGAGGCCAGCCTGGGCTACAGAGAGAGATCCAGGAAAGGCGCAAAGCTACACAGAGAAACCCTGTCTCGAAAAACAAACAAACAAAAATAAAGGACAGATTTCTTTCTTAGCATCCAAGGCTTAACATGCACCTTATCATGTTCTAGTTAGAACACAGTAAGCTCCATTGCAACTATAGACTTTTCTCCCTCCCTGGCTTCCATCTCAAGATCAGAGCAAAGATAAGTAAATATACCAAGGCTATTTAACTTCTTTATAATTAACAAGAATTAGTTTGAACTAAAAACAAGCTGGTCACAGTAGCACACGGTAGCACCGAGCAGGCTGAGGAAGGATGATTGGCATGAGTGTGAGGACAGCCTGAACTACATGGCTAGTACCAGAGCAGCTGGAGATACATACCAAGACACTGCCCCGCCCCCCCCCAACAACAACAACAAAGAGTGGGTTCCAAAGACTAGGTTAAAGTTACCTCTGCCACTGGCCTTCCTTAAAACATCTTAATTCAAAGCGATTTTTTCCAAATTTCTTACTCTAAAAAACACCCTTCCAGATTTAATTACCTCTTAACATAGACTTCCTTGTATCCTTGTAAAGTGCCAATGCTACTACTGTTTCCTAACTCAAGTTTTGAATCTTATAGGCAAAAGATCTGGTCTAATGCATCTTATCTTATCCCTCCAGACCCTTAGCACTGTCCAGGATAAGCACTCAACACACAACAGATAAAGTCGTCAAGGAGTTACAGATGAATTAATTGCAAGTATGCAAATCTCGAGTACCCTCAGTATAGCAAATGAAAGCCTCTACTAGGACTATGAGTATAACCCTCTCAGTACGAAAGGTGGTGACGCACGCCTTTAGTCCCAGCACTCGGGAGGCAGAGGCAGGTGGATCTCTGTGAGTTCAAGGCCAGCCTGGTCTACACTGTGAGTTTTAGCACAGCCAGGGCTACACAGAGAAACCCTGCCTCAAATAACAAACAAACAAACAAACAAACCCCAAACGGTTTCCAGTGGGCTGATTTTTTTTTTCATTCTACAATTCTATTGGTTAACATTTCAAGTCTCTAAGTGTCGAGATGGCTTAGTGGTTAAGAGCACTGGCTGTTCTTACAGAGGTCCAGGTTCCATTCCCAGCACCCACATGGTGGCTCACAAGCATCCACAACTCCAGTTCTAGGGGATCCAAGGACACTTCACACACATGGTGCACAGACACACATGCAGGCAAAACCACCACACACACACAAACCACCAACAAACAAAACACTGCAATGCGGTTAGTTTATTGTTAAGGATGGAATACTGTTAGTAGTCATGTGTATCTACACACTAGACCACCTTCCCTCGAGAAGCCCTAGGAATGAGACCAGCGGAGAATGAGGTTAAGCCATAGGTTTCTAAAATTATCACAAGGCAAGTCAGATATTCCCTGCCAGATCCACCTACCCAAAGAAAAGACTGACAGGACTCACGTCCCACCTCAGAGTTTGAAACCAAATGTCACCCCAGCAACCCAAGTGCCAGAATTTCAGTAACACAGACAGGGCACTCCCAAAAGCTCCCTCTATGCGAAAAGGCCTCATTAAACTCAAGAGTTATATTTAGCAAAAATGGAACAGAAGTTATATTTAGATGAAATGACTTAAAAGAATTTTACCAAAAACAGCATGTTTAGACTGATCTGCAAAAAAGGGGGTGGGGTTGAGGCTGGCTAGATGGCTCAGCGGGTAAGGTGCCTAATGACCCGAGTTCGATCCCCAGGACCCACTCAACAGGAGAGACAGGAGAGAACTGACTCCCACACTGTCCTGACATGGTATATGTGCCCCCCCCCAAAAAAAAATATAAATAAAATATAACAAAGTATATGAATTGTTTTTAAAAAGAAAGAAAAAGTTTTCCTTGGTTGTTACATAAATCCCCGCAAAACAACCTTGCTCTGTGTGTTTAGAGATTTCTGTTTGTCTGGCGGAACAGGATGGGGGCACATCAAGGATGTTGGCAAGACAGTCCTCAGGAAGCATAATATAGAGGACTTACAGGTCAGCACACACTTAAAGCCCAGGACAGTGACACAGAAGTGATCTGGACAGCCTGACGAAAATGTGTGCTTCTGGGCAGCGACTCCTAAATTTATACACAGTGCTCAGAGCCTCTCCCTAGACACTCCCCTTTCTAAGACGTTATTAGCACTCACACAGTGGCCACACACTACTCTACTGTATGACGCTCTTCCGAGGACCACATCCAATACGTTCTTTACCTTCAACACTATTTTCTGGCATCCACTTGATTTTGTTCATCAGTGTTTGTTTGTTTCTGTTGTGGAGAGAGGCTCTTGCTAAGTAGCCCAGGCTGTCCTCAGACATGCAGTGATGCCCCCCTGTCTTAGCAGTCTTCGAGGTGCTAGGATTATTGGCATGTGCCACTATGCTTGGCTTAATTTACATTTTCTTAGCAAAATTGTGGTCAACATCACCTATGTGGTCTCGTAAACCTGCACAAAGTCACCTCTAGACTGAAGGCACAGTCAGGTGTGGTGGCAAAGGCCTGTGAAGTCAGCAAGGGAATCACAGCAAGTTCAGGGCCAGCCTCGTCTATACAGCAGTTCTAGGTCAGCCAGGACTAGACAGTAAGACGTTATCTCCTAACAATTCCAAGTACTAGGAATAGTAGAAAATGGGGGCAGTTATTCCATTCTCCACAAACCTCAGGTTCCCCAGGAAAAGAGACACACACTTATGGTGACACATCTGTCAACCTAGCAGTCACGAGACTAACACAAGAGGATCCGGGTTCAAGGCCAGCCTGAACTATATAACGAGACCCTGTCTCAAAACTTGGCCTTTACCCCAAGGTAAGGTGCCCTCTCCCCTAAAGAGTCTCCGGAAGAGACCATTTCCCAGCATCCCAACCAAGCCAGAGCGGAAAGCAGAGATGGTCCATGGAGAAAGACAGCCTAACTTCAAGACTGGGTAGCTCCTGCTGTCCCAGCAGCAAAGATGCCAGTGGGGGAAGATGCTTAGGCCCTGTCTGCAATGCCTAAGTCCGTAAATAACTGGAAAACACTGCAGCCAATCTCTACTTTGACTTCGAGTGTGGGATCCCCCATTTTAATAGTTATAGACCTTAAAACAGCAAAGCTTTACAGTTGCATAATTTAGAGGTGAAACAACAAGACCTAGAAAGCAGAAGACGGACTGAATCATATATCCAAGAATCTCCTTCCAATCTACCAGCTACTTTCACTGGAAAACAGCAGAGGTCCAATTCTGTCTGGGTGACCACTTGCCTCCCATGAAAATCATATTAATTATACTGATATGGTTATCAAGAATAATAATTTCGGTCCAAACAACGGCTTGAGTGTGTTCTAACCTGCTTTGCTTATTGGCCATGATGTTCAAGGATTGAGTAAAACTAGGAAGAAACGTCCCTAGTACACCAGCGAACTTCGCAGAGAGGGAGGCACGTGAGAAACACCAAAACCGGAGGGAGCTGAGCTTCTGCTGTTTGGCCAGCTCAGCAGGGAGATAAGACACAGGCATGGGGGGTGGGGGGGGATGGGAATCAAAGTCCCCCTGCTAAGAGATGGCTTGTGGGGAAAGGCACTGGCTGGCCAAGCCTGATGACCTGAGTTGGATCATGGGAACTCACGAGGCAGAAAGGAGAGGACCCAACTGACTACCAAAGGTAGTCTGAACTCCACACAGGTACCCTGGCATAAGCTTCAAAACACACCCACGTGCACAGGCATACCAACACAGAAAATAAATAAATAAACGTTAAAAATAAATAAAAGACATGGGTGTGTGCAGGAAATCTCCAGCCAAAGGAGAATTAGTCCTATATGGGATGTTTCTGTGACTTTTAACTTCTCAAGATCTGGCTCAGAGCTGACATCTGGCCATTAGTGGCTCCTGATGATAAAACAGAGAACGAGACTAAAGTGGCCTAAAGACTAAAATAAAGTCTTACACACAGAGAGAGAGATATGGGAACTTCCTGCACCTGCAGGCATGGGAGGGAAAATGGACGGGGGGCTAGGGGTGTCCCCCAACATTTGCACACACCGTCAAAGGCCTAGGTCAAATACCCACTTTTCAAAAGAACTCCTTGGGGTGTCCTGAAGTGCAGCAGTCCCAAAGCTGTGGGAGTCTCCCTCCACCCCAGGGCAAGGGCAAGAGGTGTGTACTGGTGCCATGCCCTTCTTCATCCATCAGAACTTCCCCCAACCCCAAACAGTTAAGAATATACACACACACACTGCACCAACTATGGAAGCCATCCGGCTCCATCAAAGGGCCCTGAAATGACAGCAGGAACGACCCATTCAGCGCCCACGTCTTCCCTGGCAGTCCATGATTATAATCATATTTAAGATAAACTTTTACGTGAGCCTAGCCCAGAGAATGAACTCGCCGACTCTGGGAAGCTCCGTGGCAGGCAGCGATGATGCGCAAACCCCGCAGGGCAGGAAGGTGTGCACTCAAGATCCACCACCATCCGACCCAACAGCACAGGAACGTGTGGAGTAGCGGCTCCAAGGCCTTGCCAGCCCCGAACTGCACCCCTCGTCCCGCGGGGGAGAGGGGCGGGAGTTCAGAGCTAGAGAGGGTGAAGGAATCCGCCCTCATTTGCACATTGTCTGGGGCCGGGTCAATTTGCTTAATCACCGCTCTAAATGCCAGGCACACAGCACACAATGCGCTCCCATTAACAGGTTTAAAGTGTCGCAGCGCTCGCTTTAAATGAGAAAAGCCGGCAACAAAAGGGGGAAAAAAGCCAAATAAGAATGCCTTGGGTCGCCCTCCAAACCATCCCCGAGGAGTTTAAAACCCCGAGTTCTGCAGAAAAACTGAGACCCTGGTGTGAGGATGGGGGGTGGGGACAGGCGTGGCGGATAAACCACACAAACTAAGGAGTTTGTACAGCTCACAGCAGCCCCGAGAACCCGGAGGTCAGGGGGCAACATCTCAAGCCAGGCTCCTCCAGGCCCTTGCCCAACTTCCCTCCTTGCCAAAGGGAAAGTTGACTGGTCTCCAGGAAGGAAAACGAGACCACCTCCCCCCACCCCCCAAAGTAGGCACAAATCCAAGTTTTCCTTTGGAAGAAGCAAGGAATTTGGGAGGTTGGGAGGAGGACCCACCAGGCCGCGATCTCCTGAAGGCGAGCAGGAGCTCCCAAAGGCGAGAAGTTAAAAGATCTTTACTTTCATCCCCGCACTGGCCAGCGCAGTCCCATACTAGGCCGCCACAGGGGAGTTTAACTCCGCAAACAAGTTCTGCCCAGGATCGACGCAGGAGGCCCCATCCCCCACACCACGGCCGAGCCTGGGGGCTCATCCCGCGGGGGGCCCGGCGCCCACCGGTCCGGGCACAGCTGGACTGACACTTACGGTGCGCGCTCCACCAGGAGACAGGGGTCCATTGGAGAGGTACGGGCTGCTCAAGTCGGGAATCATCAGGAAGGGGTACCCAGGGTACGCAGGTCCCTTAAAGAAAGCGCCGTCCTGGGGCCTTCTCACTGCGGACAAAAACCAAAGCGGAGTGAGGTCAGGGGTCCCCGAGACAGCACAGCGATCTGGAACTCCAGGCGGGAATCTGGAACCCGAGTTCCCCTCGAGTGAGCTCCAGAGTGGTCGCTGCAGAGGTGGGAGGAGAACAGGGGCTCCGCCACCCGGGCCATGGGGACCGGTAGCGCCGATCGCTGCCGGCCGGAGAGTGGAGACTGGAGGAGAAGGCACGTACCTTCGGCGAAATAGTCGCGCGGCTTCTGGAAAGCGTCCCGGGCGGGCTGCGGGCGCCTCTCCGCCTGTGGAGGAGACAGACACAAAGGCGAGGGCCTCGGGTGAGCGGGAGCGGGACCCGGGTCCCCCAGTGGGACTGACCCTAGGAATCCCTTTACCTCCGAGTCCGAGCTGCTGCTCTGATTCTCCGATTCATTGACCAGGGACGACTTGACCTCATCCAGGTCCCGCTGCGCCGAAGCGCTGTCGCTGCTGGGCTCTTGCTCTTCGCCCCCCTCGTCCTGGAAGGGGATCAGCTCGTCGTTCGCTCCGAGGTCGTCTCCTCCGCTGGCTGCCCCGGCTCCGGAGCCACCGCCTCCCCCGCCGGCGCCGCCACCGCGGCCACCACCGAGCTGGGGCATGGTGGGGCCACGGGCCGGGGCCGCTGCGCTCGGAACCCCGCGCCCTGCCTGGCCCGGCCCGGCGCCCCTCCCTCCCGCTCGCTGGCCCGGCTCCGATCGTTTGGCCGCTGCAGCGACAAAGTTTTGACAGGGCGTGGCTCCGTGGGAAGCGGGCCCAACACCGCCCAGCCGGGACAGGAGACACTCGGTGCCCGATCGTCCCCGCAGCACGGCGCCTAGGGTTCCCAAACTGGCCGCCGCCACCACAGCCGCCTGCTCGGCCGGGGCGTCCCAGCGCCTGGCCCGCCGGGGAGGGGCGATGGGGAAGGAGGGAGGGACCGCCCGGCGGGGCAGGGGGGCCGGAGGGAGGAGCCCCGGCTGCAAGCTGACACCCGCGCCTCGCGGAACCGGGAGAACTGCAGCGCGCGCACGCATACTTGCATTCACCCTCGCGTCCTGCTCGCTTGCATCTTCCGGGGACTGTACCTCCCCTCCTCGTACAACCGCCCTACTCCTCATACTTATCCAGATCCCCTCCGCTGAATCCCATGGGTACCCTGGGAGGTCCTTCTCTCACCCTCCCGCAAAGCCCGAGAGTCTGACTCGCACTCCAACGCATCTCCTAACTTTCTTTGCAAACAACCCCCAGAACTCCGCGCGGGTTCCCACTCTGCTCCCACCTTACTGGCAGACGGCACTGCCCCCTGCGGGAAAGCCGAGGACTCGCAGAACCGCTGCGCACAAAACCACTCCGCCTGCGGTTCCTCAGCGCAGGATCCCATCAGTCCTTCTACCCAACCGGATGCATAAAGCGAAAGACTGGAGAATTTTAGGAAACTTCGAAACAAGCTGAGCGGCCTTCCCTCCTCTTCGCTGTGGTGTACCAACGCGTTCCTGGCCCCAAACTGTTTTTGATCACGTCCTGCGTAAGGTACTCCTGAAGATCACTTTCTCTAGAGCTGGGGGAAAAAATGTGAAATCCAATACTCACTGTCTTGGATTCAAAAGAGATTTTGATTGTATTCATTTTAAAGAGAAATTATCAACCAGAACTTCCAAAGCTGATCATGAAGCTGCCTTGATAGCCAACAAGCATAATAAACCCATTACCAGAGAGCATTTCCGAGCTGACAAGAGGGCTCGGCAGGTGAGGCTCTTGCCATCAAGTCCTATGACCTAAGTTCCATGTCTCTCGTCCCCATACAGCGGAAGTAGACAACAGACCCCCTTCCAGTGGTCCTCCAGCTTCTACATGTGGGCCATGCCTTATGAATTCATTCACTCACAAGTAAGCATGAAAGATGGAGACAATGTAGCTCAGTGGTTGAGCGTGTATTTAGTGTTCATGAGGTCCTTTGTTCAGTCCCCAGCGGACTAGATAGATTCACACATCTTCAGTCAGTCAGCTAGGAAGCGGGGAAGTAATGCCACTTGGAGTCGTCTATAGTAGGGAACTACTGGTGACAATATAAATTTTAAACGCAGTCTAGAAGTCAGTATGAGAATATGTTTAAATGTTTTAAACGTAACTTAAAGCTAGGTATGGTGGTCTGCACCTTTAATCCCAAAACCTGGGAGGCAGAGGTGGGTGGATCTCTGTGAGTTGGAGGCCAGCCTGGTCTACATAGTGAGGTCCAGGACATCCAGGGAGACCCTGTCTTTAAAAACAAACTAACAAACACATCTTTAATCCCAGCATGGGGAGGCAGAGGCAGGAGGATCTCTGAGTTCAAGGCCAGTCTGGTCTCAATGGTAGAGAGCTGGCCTAGCATGTGAGGTCCTGAGTTCAACCCGCCCCCCCGGGGGGGGGGGGGGAGAGGGAAGAGAAAGGAAGGGGTAGAGGAAGGGAGATAAAGAATGAATTGATAGAACCATATTCCCTCTGAGGGTTCCAATGAGAGTCTATCCCTTACCTCTGGCTAGCATCTGGGGCCATTGGCACTCTAACTTCGGACCACACGTTGCTAATTTCTGTTATCTGTGGTCACACTGGAGCCCCGTAATAACATTTCGGGACCACTCCACTAACCCAGGATCACCCATCTGCCGGGCTAAGATTGATAGATGAATCAAATCTTGAAAGACCCCTTGACCTCATGCATAGGCTCCAGGGATGAGGCCGTGGACCTGTCATCTTTAGGAGTGAGCCGTTGGCAGCCGACCACACCGTCAACTTGGAAGAAATGCAAATTGAAGCAATAGAGAATAGCATTTTCTCACCTATCAGATTGGCACAGGTAAAAAGGAAGGGTGACACCCAGGCTTGGCCCTGTGCATAGAAGCACCCAGGGCATGCCCTGGTAAGCTTTCCGAAAGGAGATTTGGCAATACCTTGGAAAATCTTTAAAAGTGCAAATGCTTTGACTCACCCTTGTACTTCTAGGATTCTGTGCTAAGGAAATAACCTGGAAGAGCGTGTTCACCACAGTGAAAAGCTAGAGACAATCTTGATGCTCTCTCACAAGGAATGTCACATCCAACCAATTCATCCAGCAGACGCTCTGACCTTGTGGAATTGTGTTTGTTAGTGTTCAAAGAGATGTATAGCACAGGGAAAGTAATACATTTAAAAAATATGTGTACGCCAGGCATGAGGGCACATGTGTGTAATCCCAGCTCCAGGCAAAGAGACAGGAGAGTCATAAATTCAAAGCCAGAGGTTAGCTTGGGCTACGTAGTAAGTTGAAGGCCAGCCTGGGCTATGTCTTGTGAAAACTTGTCTCAAAAAATAAATAGGAATTTAAAAGATGGCTCAACACTTAAGAGTTTTATAGAGGACCCAAGTTTGGTTCCCAACACCCATAAGAGGCAACACAACCTCCTGTAACTGAATTCCAGGGGGTTCGAGACCATCTTTCAGCTTGTGTAGGCATCGGCACTCACATGTACATACAATACACTCTTGTTCACCTCCATGTGCTTCCTTGCCTAGTTTTATGCAGTGCTGGGGATCAAGGGGAGGGCCCATTCTGTGAATGCTGAGCAAGCCTCTGTTACCTGAGCTATGTTCCCAGCCCTCTGCATAATCTTCACATGACAACAAGGTACATTTGTCCTAGTCATGGCTACTATTGCTGTGATGAAACACCATGACCAAAGGCAACTTGGGGAGGAAAGGGTTGGTTTCATTCACGGTTTTATATGACAGTTCATCACCAAAAGCATCGAGGGGCAGGAGCTCAAGCAGGTGAGGATCCTGGAGGCAAGAGCTAATGCAGAGGCTGTGTGTGTGTGTGTGTGTGTGTGTGTGTGTGTGTGTGTAATTTACTAGATTGCTTTCCATTGTTTGCTCAGTCTTCTTCCTTTCCTTCTTCCTCCCTTTCTTTTCTTCCTTTCTCTCTCTCTGTCTCTCTCTCTTAGTTTTTCTGAGACAGGGTTTCTCTGTGTAGCCCTGGCTGTCCTGGAACTCACTCTGTAGACCAGGCTGGCCTCGAACTCAAAGAGATCCACCTGCCTCTGCCTCTTGAGTGCTGGAATTAAAGGCATGCGCCATCACCTGCTTTCTTATAGAACCCAGGACCACCTGCTTGGGGTGGCCCCACCCACAATGGACTGGGCCCTCCCACATCAATCACTAATTTAGAAAACACCCTGCAGGATTATCTGCAGCCTGCTCTTATGGAGGCATTTTTTTCAACTGAGGTTCCCACCTCTCAGATGACTCTATTTTGTGTCAAGCTGACATAAAACTAGCCAGCACAGATACCATAAGAAAAGAAAGATACAGCTGGGCGGTGGTGGTGCACGCCTTTAATCTCAGAACTTGGGAGGCAGACCTAGGCAGATCTCTATGAGTTCGAGGCCAGCCTGGGCTACATACAGAGTGAGTTCCAGGACAGGCGCAAAGCTACTTAGAGAAACCCTATCTCGGAAAAAAAAAAAAAAAAAAAAAAAGATAGATACATGCTTGCTATGGGAGCACATATATACTAAAATTGGAACGATACAGAGAAGATGAATATGGCCCTTGCACAAGGATGACATGCAAATTCGTGAGGTGTTCCATATTTTTTAGAGGTGGGGGCTATCTCTGACTATGCCTGCTCTTGGGACCTGTTTCCTTCTACTGGGTGACCTCATACAGCCTTGATATGAGGGCATGTGCCTAGTTTTATTATAACTTGACAGCCATGTTTGGTTGATAAACATGGGAGGCCTGCCCTTTACTGAAGGGAAAGGAGTGGGTCTGAAGGAGAGGGATGTGGTGGGGAGGGGCTGGGAGAAGAGGAAGGAGGGGAAACTGTGGTTGGGATGCAATATATAAGAGAAGAATAAATTTAAAAAAAAAAAAAAAAGGGCCGGGTGTGGTGGCGCACGCCTTTAATCCCAGCACTCGGGAGGCAGAGGCAGGCGGATCTCTGTGAGTTCGAGGCCAGCCTGGACTACCAAGTGAGCTCCAGGAAAGGCGCAAAGCTACACAGAGAAACCCTGTCTCGAAAAAAACCAAAAAAAAAAAAAAAAAAAAAAAAAAAAAAAAAAGGAAGAAAAATGGGATGGTAGTGGTGCATGCCTTTAATTCCAGCACTTGGAAGCCAGAGGCAGGTGGATCTCTGTGAGTTCGAGACCAACCTGGTCTACAGAACCTGTTCCAGGATAGCCAGGGCTACAAAGAGAAACCCTGTCTTAAAAAAACAAAAAACAACAACCCCCCCCCCCAAAAAAAGACAGTGTTTCTCATTACCATAAATTTAACTATCTAAAATATTTTGAATTCAGTTCTTTATGGAAATAATAATAAATTATGATAAATTGCATCTATTCCAGGAATAAGAACTTACTTATCATTCAGGAATTCAATCAGGGCCTATGAGATGGCTCAATAATTAAAGGCAAGCCTAGAGACCAAAATTCAATCCCCAGGACCTCCAGTCTGACACGCTCTGACCTCCGCATGCACACACAGATGGGTGGGTGGATGGATGGATGGATGGATGGATGGGGGGGAGGGGGAGGGAGAGAGTGGGAGGGGAGGGAGGGGGAGAGAGAGAGAGAGAGAGAGAGAGAGAGAGAAAGAGAGAGAGAGAGAGAATAAAAATTTAAATTGTTGGGGCCTGAAGAGATGGCTCAGAAGGTTAAGAGCACTGGCTGCTCTTCCAGAGGTCCTGAGTTCAATTCCCAGCAACCATATGGTGGCTCATAACCATCTGTAATGGGCTCTGGCACCCTCTTCTGGCCTGCAGGCATACATGCCATCAGCACAAACAAAACGAAAAATTGTTTTAATCGTTAAAAACATTTACTGAATTCCTAGAAATAAAATCAACAAATGCTGTATGAATCTGGAGCTGGAGAGTTTTGACTCAGCAAACAAGAGCAGACTGCTCCTGAAGAGGACCCAGGTTTGCCTCCCAGCACCCACATGCTGGTTCACAACCGTCTGTAACCCCAGTTCTGTCCTCAGGGAACCAGGCACCCACATGCTGCACATACACCCCTTCAGGCAAAACACACATAAAAAAAATAGGCTTTAAAAAGACTTTTTAAAAAAGATTTTAATGAATCCCTCAACTAAAAATAAAAGGTGAAGGGGTTTTATTTTCACGACTGAAAGACATAGTATTATCAAAATGTTAATTCTTTCCAGATTGATACATACATATAATACAATGTTAATAAAAACACACCTCAGCCCACTAAAAACTTTACAGTTGTTTTGTTGTTTTTGGCTCTCTCTCTCTCTCTCTCTCTCTCTCTCTCTCTCTCTCTCTCTCTCTCTCTCTCGTGTGTGTGTGTGTGTGTGTGTGTGTGTGTGTGTGTGTGTGTGTGTGTGTGTATTCATTGTACACACTGGAATTGACAAGCTGGTTTCAAAAGCAGGTTTCACAGGTCTTTTAAATATTCATTTTTAATTGTGTGTATTGTAAACTTTTTTCTTTGTTTCTTTAACTTTGTGGACCTTTGATGACCCGGGAGAGATAACCAGGATGCTGTAAGTGTCTGAGCGACTGTATGCAAACAAGCAGCCCCAAGCCCATTCAGGTACCCCATTTATTGCCATCCCAAGGCAATGTTCCCTGCCGCAGTCTCTGCCGAGTCAGGTACCACACTCCCGACAGCTGCCTAAGCTGGAGGAGCAGCAGTTACTCAGGCTAGCTAGCAACTCAACCTGCTGGACCAGTTCGCCTGGCTTCTCCCCTTCCTGCCCTGAAAAGCTCAGTGAAAGTTTGCTCGGCTTTCTCCTCATTCCCGCTCCAGGCTGACTCGGGCACTTTCCCATGTGCCTCTGGGTTGTGTGGCCTGTCCCTTCCTTTTAGGCTCTTTGAATCACAAACCCTTTCCCGTGGCATTTGTGCCCTTGCCAGTTGCCTTCCTGTATCTGATAATAAAACCTACATTTAAAGAGGATATGGGGACTTCCCCAGGAATCTCATGGGGAGATTCAGAGGAGCCAGGTGCAGCCAGAGGAGGAGCTTGTCTCCGGGGAAGATTTCGCACAGATCTGATGTCTCATCAGACCACCTTGCGGGAGAGGCTGGAGCCGAGACAGTTATGCATCAGCGTTGGGCAGGACCACACCTTGACCAAACTGCTTGCTTATAGAGACCTCTCGCTTCTATTTATACCTAAGCTTCCTTCCGGGACCCCAAAGATGGACTCTGGGGAATCACTTGACCTCACTGTTCCTCTTTCCGATGTGGCCATTGGATAAATCCTATTTATTTGCTTTTCACTCTTGTCTCCAGAGGACAGGTACATGGGTTAGCATGTTAAGGCTCTTGGAGTCCAGGCTGTGACCCTGACAACCCTGGTAACGGTTTTCCTCTGACCCCAACAGCTCCAGTAATAACCTCTTGGGAGAAGGATGAGGTTTGAACTGAGTTCTGTCTGGCTGAAAAGCCGCTTGCCCTTCCCAGTGTGTACTGAACCCAGGTATTCCGGCCTCCCGGCTCCAGTAATCAGCACTGGAGTTTCTACCAGCACTCAGGAGGCAGAGGCAGGTGGATCTCTGTGAGTTCGAGGCCAGCCTGGTCTACAGAGAGAGATCCAGGACAGCCAGAGCTGTTACACACAGAAACCCTGGCTTGAAAAAACAAAAATAAAAAATAAAGTTGATCAATATATTTTTTATTGGAAAATCAAGTAAAGTGGTAATGATGAAAGCACAGAGAGAGCTGGGTGTGGGCTCACACGTGTAATTTAGCATTTTAAAGGTTGGGGCAGGGGAGTTGTATGAGTTTGAGGCCAGCCCCCTGAAAAGGAAAAAAAAAATGGGGACCTGAGGATGTAAAGTGCTTGACTAATATGTGTGAAGCCTTAGATTTGTCCCTGAATAAAAAAAAAAAAAAAAAGGTTTATGAAGTCTAAACACACACAAACACACTCATAGCTCCTCCCACCCCCTTCCTTCCTGAGACTCAGCTTTACAGTATCTTTTCAGATCTCATTACAGATGGTTGTGAGCCACCATGTGGGTGCTGGGAATTGAACTCAGGTCCTCTGAAAGAACAGCCAGTGCTCTTAACCGCTGAGCCATCTCTCCAACCCAAGGTTTCATAATATTAAGGCTGAGCTTGAGCTTGTAGTTATCTTACCTCAGCGTCCTGAATGCTGAGATGACATTGTGCCAGCAAAGCTCAGTGAGGCAATCAATGCTTGTTCTGAATTTGTAAGTTTTAACCAAAGAAGGAATTCAGAAATATATCTGTGTATATGTGTGTATGTGAGTTTATACATAACCTAAAGGCTTTACATATAGATGGATATGTATGTGAATATATCTACTTATATATAACCTGTATGAGTGTGCATATGTATTTGTGTACATAAGTTTATATAATACACACACACATATGAGGAGTTTATATATAACCCCTGAAGTTGTGTGTGTGCATGTGTGTGCATGTGTGTGAGTGTGTGTGTGTAAAACCCTTGAGGTTCTGTCATCATCTTTAAATTTGAGTGTATTTGTTGTTGTTATTGCTCTGTTTTGTTCTGTTTGAAGCTGGCCTTGAACTCACAGTAATTTTCCTTCCAGCACAGCTGGCTTTGTAACAGAAAGATGTGACAATACAGCCACAGTGAGGTAAAAGCGGCACACAGTGGGAGCCAGGTGGTGGCTCAGAGGTTTAAAGTACTGGCTGTGCAAGCCTGAAGACTTCCATTTCCAGGCCCCACCGCGGGAGGAGGGATCCGGTTCCGTAACGTTTCCTCTGACTGCCACACATGTGCTGTACCCCGAATTTCATCCATTAGGCTAGACCAGCCCGCCAGTGAGCTTCAGGGACGTGCCTGAAGACGGGGATTACAGGCTAGTGTTGCCATGCTTGACTTTTAAAAAAATATAGTTATTTTCATTTGTGTGTGTGTGTGTGTGTGTATCTATGCACATGAATGCAGGTGCCCTTGGGAGCCAGAGACGGTGTTCGATCCCCTGGAGCTGGAATTGTAGCATCCGTGAGTCACCTGAGGTGGGGTGCTGTGAACTGAACTTGGGTCCTCTGCGAAGGGATAAGCTTTCTTAACAGCCAAGCCATCCTTCCAGCACCCATGCCTGACTTTTTGTTTTGTTTTGTTTTGGTGTTTTTTGAGGCAGCGTCTCTGTGTATCCCTGGCTGTCCTGGAACTCGCTCTGTAGACATCAGGCTGGCCAGAGATCCGCCTGCGTCTGTCTCCCAAGTGCTGGGACTAAAGGCATGCACCACCACAGCCCAGCAACCATGCCCAACTTTCATATGCGTTGTACTAACGATTTGAACTTGGGTCTCTGTGTCTGTGTGGCAAGCACTTTCCCAACTGGACCACCCCTAGCCCCTAATTGCATCTTGAGGAGTAACTTTGAAGGACTATTTCTAGATATCACCAAACTTTTCCGAATGTGGTGCCAGGTTGAGGCAGAGTACAGTGTATGGTAGGAGTCCTCATCTGCTCACTACACACCTGCTGTGGTCACAATGAATATTTCCAGTTATGTCCTTTCATCTTTTTCCAAATATCAAATTAAATAATTTTATGGTTGGCTGAAGATTGGAACAAGAGCACACAGCCTGCTTATTCTGTGCGTTAAAGGGTTTTTCCCATCTATAAAAGCTGTGCCGAATCATCCAATAGATGAGTGTTAAGTATTCTTTACATTTTAAAAATCAAGTTGAGCAATCCGCCGCTGCCTTTCCTATTCTGTGCAAGGTCAGCTGAAAGTCATGAGGATTCCAGCTTGCCTAGGGTTCTGAAAAAATCAGCTTAGCATCTGGAATGAGTTTCTTCATCTTTAAGACAAGAAGACAAGAGTCATGAATGTCCTGTGTGGTCCTCATTATACAAACGAGGCTGCTGTAAAGGGCACCTGGTCCTCCTGGGGAGTGACAATTCATCAAATGGTACTGGGGGCTGGAGAGATGGCTCAGTGGTCAAGAGCACTGGCTGCTTTTCCAGAGGACCCTGGTTTTGTTCCCACATCCACATGGTGGCTCATAACCTTCTCAAACTCCAGTCCCAGGGGATCTGGCACCTTCTCCTGGCCTCTGTGCAGGCCAAACATTGATACACAAAATAAGAAATAAAAATGTAAAGAGAACGAGAGAGAAAATGGCTTATTATTTACTATTTCCTTCCAACAAATGAGCTTTCCTTCCTGAGTGGGCTCTGGGCTTTCTGACTTCCCAACTCATTTGTGTTACTGTTCTTTGCAAAATTAGACATGATTAATTTTTCCTGTCTAATTTTGAAAGAGCAGGTGACTCCTCGGCACTTTGCTCACATCAAAATTTAAAAATTGCTCCAGCCTTTTGAAAATGGGACCCATCCTGCAGACACACATGCACACGCAGATTGGTAAAAAGAGTTTTTCTAGAGCGTTCAAAGGACGACCCAATTCTGGTGTTAATTTACCAGTTCTATTTCTTGGTAACCTTGGTTCATTTCTCCTTTTCCTCCTGACTCTCTTCACCCACCAAAGTGCACTCTGCTCTACACAGTATATTTTACTCCTGCATCTTATTTTGAGACAGGGTCTCACGTAACCTAGGCTGGCCATGAACTCCCTGTTTAGCAGAATATGACCTTGAATTCTAACAAATTAATAGTAATGGATCCCAGCAGGGTATAGTGGCCTTTAATCCTAAGGCACTCAGAAGGAAGAGGTAGGAGGATCTCTGTGAGTTCAAGACTAGCCTGGTTTATATAGCCAGTTCCAGGATAGCCAAGGCTACATAGAGACCCAGACTCAAAACACACACACACACACACACACACACATACACAGAGAAAGACAGAAAAGCAGAGTAATCCCATTGCCACCCAGCCGTTATCACACTCTCTTGTGAGAAGTTGGGTTTCTTGGTTAGAGACAGTGTATGTATTGGTAGATCACTCCACAGGCCTTGCGCACTGACCAACATTTGGTAGGCTAAAAAGATAAGAATATATTTAGAAATTGGGTTGTGTCCAGTGAGGATGAAAAATTACTTCTTCCACTCTGATGACAGGGGCCCGCTAATCATCTTGTACCAAGTGACTGGCTAGGTACTGAACTGGGCACTCAGGATTCCAGTCTCTGTTGCAGGCAACTTGGCCAACAGCAGCAGTTATGCCAGCCTTGGTGACAAAGAGCTCGCTTTTTTTGTTGTTTTTTGTTTTGTTTTTGAGATAAGGGTTCTCTGAGTGGTTTTGGTGCCTGTTCTGGATCTCACTCTGTAGACCAGGCTGGCCTCGAACTCACAGAGATCCACCTGGCTCTGCCTCCTGAGTGCTGGGATTAAAGCCACCACAGTGTGGCTATGAGCTCACTTTTAAAAATTATTCCTTTTTTTTTTTCTTTTTTCCGAGACAGGGTTTCTCTGTGTAACAGCTCTGTCTTAGAACTCACTCTGTAGACTAGGCTGACCTTGAACTCAGAGATCTGCCTGCCTTTGCCTTCCTTGTGCTGAGATCACAGGCATGTGCTACCACCGCCTGACAAAAATTATTACCTTGTTTATTGTTTTTTTGTGCATGTGTGCATGTGTGTGGCTGCTCCTGTGCCACAGCATGTGTCTTAGTCAGGGTTCCTATCGCTGTGAAGAGACACCGTGACCAAGGCAACTCTTATAAAGGACCACATTTCATTGTGGTGGCTCACACAGTTTCAGAGGTTCAATCCCTCACGGCAGGGAGCATGGCGGCGTGCAGGCAGACATGGCGTTGGAGAAACAGCCTAGTGTCCCACATCCGGCAGACAACAGGAAGTTGACTGACTGTCACAGTGAATGAAGCTTGAGAAAAAGACCTCACAGCCCGCCCCCACAGTGACACGCTTCCACCAGAAGGTGTGGCCCAGACTAAAGGTGTGCCCTCCAGCCTCAAGGTCTAGATTAAAGGCAGTGTGTCCTCCAGCCTCCTCCAACAAGGCCACACCTCTTCCCACAAGGCCACACCTCCTAACAGTGCTACTCGCTATGAGCTTATGGGGGCCAAACACAGTCAAACCACCACCGCGTGTTTGTGAAGGTCGGAAGACAACTTGGAGTGGCTTCTCTCCTTCCACCTTGTGGATCCTGGGGACTGAACAGAGTCATCAGGCTTGACAGCAGGTGTCCCTACCCACTGACCCATCCTATCGGCCCACCAGCTTATTTCTCTACTTCCTCTACAGGCTGGCTGGCCCCAAGAGCTTCAGAGGACTCCTGTTCCCCACTCCATCTTACTACAAGAGTGTTGGGATTAGGTACCGAGACAAAGTGTCCAGCTTTTACATGGATTCTGGGGGTTTGAACTCAGGTCCTTACACATGTATGTACAGCAAGCACCCACTGAGCCAAAGCCTAAATCTTCCAGTCACTGGGGGCATAGATACACTCACGTGGTCAATGAAGTTCATGGCGAAGACGTCCAGTCTCTCGCCCATTTCTTCAGTCCATTTATCCCAGAGGCTGGTACACTAAAGTTCACAGGCCAGATCCACTCAGTGCCTGTTTGTAAGACAACATTTTGTGGAAACAAGCTGTGTTAGTCAACATGACACTAGCCAGGGCCATCTAGGGAGGGGGACTCTCTACCGAGAAAATGTCACCATCAGACTGGCCTCTAAGCAAGCTGTACTTTCTTGATTGATGACCGATGTGGAAGGGCCCAGCCCACTGAGGGTGGTGCCACCCCTGGGCAGGTGGTCCTGGGAGGATAAGAAAGCAGGCTGAAGAAGCCATGGGGAGCAAGCATTAAGTGGAGCTCCTCCCTGGCCTCTCTTCAGTTCCTGCCTCCAGGTTCCTGCTCCGAGTTCCTGTCCTGACTTCCCTTCATGATGGATTGGAAGCTGGAAGCAGAAATAAACCCTTCCCTCCCCCAGTTGCTTTTGGTCACGGTGTTGATCACAGAGACAGAAGGCAAATTAGAACACAAGTCATGCCTATTTACTTTTGCACTGACTGGGAAGGCTTCTAGGTGGCGGCGGAGCTACAAGAGAAAGCCTGTGACCTGTGACTGGAGACGTTTGCTCCCACACTCTGTGTACGGAGAAAGTCTGCCGAGGTCAGTGTGTTCCTTTCCAATGCTGCCTCTGACCTTTGGTTCTTCCTTTTACATTTTTAGCCAATTAAGCTGTTTGCTGCTGCCTTTATTCCTGTGTGTGCATCTTCTCTCTCTCTCTCTCTCTCTCTCTCTCTCTCTCTCTCTCTCTCTCTCTCTCTCTCTCTCTCACACACACACACACACACACACACGTACATATATATATATATATATATTTTTTTTTTTTCTTTTTTTGAGATAGAGTTTTTCTGTGTAGCCCTGGCTGTCCTGGAACTCCATCTGTACACCAGGCTAGCCTCAAAACCACAGAGATCTGCCCAGTCTGTGCATATTTTCACTTTTCACATCTTCCTTTTTTTTATACAACAAAAATAATGAAGATGTACTGTCCACAGCTCTAACCATTGGGGATTTCTTATTACCCCCCCCCCACACACACACACACACTTCTGTCTGTCTGTTTTCTTTTGAGACAGGATTTTGTTATGTAGCCTGGGCTAGCATTCTACTGTAGCGTCCTTCTGTCGTGTGCAGAATCATGCCTGGCTCACTACTACACTTTATAATGACCTGCTATTGGGCCCACGAAACTTTAGGTAACTCTGCCAGGATCCATTTTACACTGAGCAGCTCTAAGTACATACTCAGTTGATGTCATGTAGTCTGATGTTGGATGCGTCTCTTTTGTGGGCCAAGAATATAATATGCCACAATCTCTCTCTCTCTCTCTCTCTCTCCTCTCTCTCTCTCTCTCTCTCTCTCTCTCTCTCTCTCTCTCTCTCTCTCCCCTCCCTCCCTCCCTCCCTCCCTCCCTCCCCCTCTCTCCCCCTCTCTCCCCCTCTCTCTCAAAACCCTGTTGTAACCTAGGCTGGTCTTGGTCTCCATATGTAGCAGAGAATGACACTGAACTTCTGATTCCCCTGCCCCCACCTACTACCTTGTTTGTTGTTGTTGATTTATCTTTGAGGTGTTAGAAATTGAGCCCAGGCCTTCAAATATGCTAGGCAAGCAGTCCACCAACTGAGTTACACTGAAATCTAGGATTGTTTCTTGTTTTTTAAAAAAGATTTATTATTTATTTTATGTGTATTTTGCTTATTGTAGTGTATGTGTGTGTGTGTGTGTGTGTGTGTGTGTGTACACCCTGTACATGCAAGCACTGCCCTCAAAAGCCAGAGGGAAGTATTGAATCCCCTGGAACTGCAGTTACAGACAGTCGTGAGGCACCATCTGGGTGCTGGGAACCAAACCCAGTCTTCTACAAGAGTAGCAAGTGCTCTTAACTGCTTAGCCATCTTTCTAGCTCCTTAAGTACACACACACACACACACACACACACACACACACACACACACACACACACATGCACACACATACACACACATACAGTGTATGTGTATGCAATCCTAAGACCTCATGCATGTAGGCAAGTGCTGTCCCATTGAGCTGCAGCCTCAGTTTCCAAGACGGCAGACTGCTGTAGCAAGCTACAACCAGCAAGCTCCGGGGAGCAGCCTGTCTCCTCCCCCTCGATCCAAACTCAGGTCCTCATGCTCTTGCCCAAGCATTTCACTCACTGAGCCATCTCCCCAGCCCCAGGTCCTCATGTTTATATAAACTGAAGATCTGAACGTAGATAGTGGGTGATAAATGGCAAAGATGCTTGACTCTTGACATAATAGAAGATGTACAAATTAAAATCACACAGAGATAACATTTTATCCCACTATCAGATTGGCAAAATTCCAAAACGTTGACACCGGGCGCTGTGAGGACTCAGGCTCTCATATACATTGTTCGTGGAGTGCACAATGACATCATCCTTTGGAGGGAAATTGGCACTAGCCATCAGAACTGAACCTGCCTTTACCCTTCGACTTAGCAATGTTGCTTCTAGGAATCCGTCCCCATGAGTCACTGGCAGAGCCAACAAATGGCACACAATCCAGGCAATTCATGGCCACACTTCTTGTGACAACAAAAGATTACAAATCACCCAAAAGCGGCTTAGGAACTGGTGTGTATTATATATAGCTGGTGGCAAGAAGTCATTGCAGGTTTTATATCACTGAATAGAGGAAATGCATGGGGCCAAAGAATGGCCCTTTGGGTAAAAAAAAAAAAGTGTAAACCAGGAGGTGGTGGTGGGAACCTTTAATCCCAGCACTTAGGAGGCAGAGGCAGGCAGATCTCTGTGAGTTCAAGACAGCCAGGATTATTACACAGAGAAACTCTATCTCGGAAAAAACAAAAACAAAAACAAAATGCAAACCTTATCTGCACAAAAAAACCAAAAACAAAACGAAAGCATAACTAACAGTTTGTTTCCTATATCTATACTCCACAGGTGTGTGTGTGTGTGTGTGTGTGTGTGTGTGTGTGTGTGTGTGTGTGTGTGTGTGTAGTATGAGTGGTGCATGCACATGAGTGTGTGGGTGTGCATGAGCAGGCTGGAGCAGGATGTCTGCTGTTTTCCTCTATCACTCTCGGCCTGGTTAACTTGAGACAGTCTGTACTGAACCAGAGGCTTGCTGGTTCAGTGAACTCTCCAGATTCATCTCCTTGCACCTTCCAGTGCTGCGGTTACAAAGCCAAGCCTGACTTCTATGTAAGCTATGGAGATTCAGGCTTCAGGACCTCAGGCTTGCAGAGGAAATGTTCTTACCACTGAGCCATCTCTCCAGCCCTTCCACAGAAACCCCTAAATCGACTTTTAGGTCTCAGAGAGCTCCTGAATGGACACTATACTTACGAACGAACACTATACTTATGGCTCATGGTATCTTTTATTTTATGTGTGTGAGTGGTTTGCCTGCATGTATATATAAAACGTGCACCTGTAAGGCAGAAAGTGTTGGCTGGAACTGGAGTTGCAGATGGTTGTGAGCCACTGTGTGGGTGCTGGGAATTGAACCCAGTACCTCTGCACTTAACCACTGAGCCATCTCTGCAGCCCGGCTTACAGTGTCTTAGATGACAGTAAGACAGACGCACTCAGCAGATGTCAGCTGCTTTCGATGGAGATGGCCGTTTCCCTGTAGTCTGTGGCTTTGTTAGCAATCTTTCCCTCAGTTCCTCCAATGCCCCAAGAGGATGCACACAAGCCAGCACTTTAGGCAAGGAATCCTTAGTCCCTCAACCAAATAAAAATCCAGCCAGGTGCGGTCACTCACAAGTGTAATCCCAGCACTAGGCGGCAGAGGCAGGAGGCTTGCTGCAAGTTCTCAAGGCCAGACTGGTCTACATAGCCAGTTCTAAGCAAGCCAGGGCTGCACAGACAAGCCTTTCTAAACAAAGAAACAGAACACTTTACTTGATTTTTTTTTTTTTTTGGTTTTTCGAGACAGGGTTTCTCTGTGTAGCTTTGCGCCTTTCCTGGAACTCACTTGGTAGCCCAGGCTGGCCTCGAACTCACAAAGATCCGCCTGCCTCTGCCTCCCGAGTGCTGGGATTAAAGGCGTGCGCCACCACCGCCCGGCATACTTGATTATTTTGTATTGTAAGATTAAAGTCTTATTAAAAAAAGACTACTGGGTGGTGGTGTCACCTCAACACTCAGGAGGCAGAGGCAGGTGGATTTCTGTGAGTATTTGAGGATAGCCTGGTCTACAGAGAAAGTTCCAGGACAACGGGGCTACACAGAAGAAATGCTGTTCTGAGAAACCAAAACAAATAAACAAAAGTAGGAATAAAGTAAAATAAAAGATGTAGGTGTCGGGGGTCACTCAGGGGATAAAGGTGCTTGCTGCCAAGCCTGACAACCTGAGTTCAATCCCAGGACCCACAAGGCGAAAGAAGAGCACTGACTCCCACATGGTACTCCCTGGCTTCCACATCCTGCTGGAGCACACATGCCCATGCACTCATACAAATAAATAAATCACTATAATTTAAAAATAAAAAGGGGGGCAGCAAGATGGGTTCGTGGGTAAAGGTGCTTGCTGCCAAGTTTCAACACCCTGAGTTCAATTCCTGAAATCTACATGGTGGAAAGAGAGAGCCAACTCCAGCAATTTATCCCCTGGCGTCCACAGGCACGGTAGCACGCAGGTGCTCACACACATACACAGGTAGATAGGTGAATAAAATGTGATGAACACATTTTTAAAAAGAAAAAAGGAACAAAACGCTGAAGATGTACCTCAGGCAGAAGGCCTGCATTGGCCCCCAGCACTGTGTATAAGGAGATGTGATATGTAATTTATGCCCTTTTCTCCACTGAAACCTAAAAGTGAGCCAGGTGTGATGACTCATATCAGTACCCTCAGCATTTGGGAGGCTGAGGCAGGAGAATTGTCACAAATTCCAGACCAGCCTGGGCTAGAGAGTGAGACCTTGTCTCAAAGCACCCAAACCAATCAACTAAAGAACAAGAAAATCTGTAGTAAAAGTGGCTTTTTCTCGAGGTAATTCATGGCCACATCTCTTGGGACAAACCACCTCCATGCTGTTGGGGAACTGGCCGACTTTTCTGGCTGTGTGATTAACAACCTACCTTCGAATGACTCCACATAGGGAGGCACATGGAATTCTTCCTGCTTTTTACATGTATAAGATATTCTAAAGTTTGCATTGCATGTGGTTCAGAGGACCTAACCCAGGGCCTGCACATGCTGGGCAAATGCTTTCCAACGGAGCTAAAGCCCCAAGCTGGACTCATTTTTAAAATCTCTTTACTTTTTTTTTTTAGATGGGTTCTCATGTATCCCAGGCTGCTGTCATATTCTATGGAACCAAGGCTGACCCTGAACTTCTGACCCTCCTGCTCCTGCCTCCCTGGGATGACAGGGTTTCATGCAGTGCAGGGGAAGGAACCCAGAACTTCATGTACCCTGGACAGATGCTCTACCGACTGAGCTGCACGCTCAACTTGATCCTTTTGCCTTTTTGATACAGGATTTCATGTAGCCTAGACTGGTCTCCAGCTTGCTATAAACTAAAAGCTGAAGATGACTTTAAATTTCTGGTCCTCCTGCCTCCACCTCCTCAGGGCTGGAATTATAAGGGTGTACCACCATACCCAATATTGTTTTTTTTGTGTGTGTGTTTGTTTGTTTTTGAGACAGGGTTTCTCTGTGTAGTTTTGGTGCCTGTCCTGGATCTCACTCTCTAGACCAGGCTGGCCTCGAACTCACAGAGATCCACCTGACTGCCTCCCGAGTGCTGGGATCACAGGCATGCGACACCACCGCCCGGCCCAATATTGATTTTTATCTTAAGAATTTTAAAAAGTAGTTGGGTGGTGGTAGTGGCACACACCTTTAATCCCAGCACTGGGAGGCAGAGGCAGGTGGATCTCTGAATTTGAGGCCAGCCTGGTCTACAGAGTTAGTGTCAGGACAGCCAAAGCTACACAGAGAAACCTGTCTCAAAAAACAAACTAACAAAAAAAAAAAAAAAAAAGAATTTAAAAAAGTAGTATGTATTCAGGATGAACAATACTTAAAACAACAGGAATAGACTAACCTGTAAAGCATCTGGGCGGTCTTAAGCACTACAGGTAAGAACTGGCATCACTGGCCCTGCTCTAGGCTGTGCCTGCTGGCATCTGTAGTCCTTGGTCTCGGCTGTTCTTCCTCCACTCCCTGTTCCCTCCCTCCCCAGCATAGCTCAGGACTGTCACAATTGCTGTTAAGCAGACAGAGGTCTGTGGTTCTCACAAGGGAGCCACACCTCATCAACACCCCTGGAAGAGGTGCCATGCACCCTCTAGACCTGGTGCTGTGAATCTTAAGCACTTCTCTGAAGCCAGCTTTTCACCCTGACTCAGAGCCTGGATACTTGACAGGTCCCTTCTGGCCCTCACACAGGCCTCTCCTATAACTTGCATAGCTCATTTGTCCTCTACAGCAAGTCCCCGAGGGAACTCAGGCCCTTCCAAACATACGCTCCATTCTAGACACACTCGGCTCTCCCCTGCTCTTGCTGTTAGGTAATAAAAAACATGCTGTCCTGTTTCATCCTGTTTGTGCTGTTGCTGAGGATCAAACCCAGGGTGAGGCTTGTTGGTGTGTGCTGGTATGTGTGCATGTGTGTGCGTGTGCATGTGTGTGTGCGTACATGTGTGTGTGTGCATGTGTGTGTGTGTGCATGTGTGTGTGTGTGTGCGTGTGCATGTGTGTGTGTTGTTTTTTCAAGACAGGGTTTCTCTGTGTAGCCCTGGCTGTCCTAGAACTCACTCTGTAGACCAGGCTGGCCTCAAACTCAGAGATCTGCTTGCCTCTGCCTCCTGAGTGCTGGGATTAACGGTGTGCACCACCACTGCCTGGCCAACTTGTTTCTTTTTTCTTGTTCCTTTTTGCTTTTGTTTTTCGAAACAGGGTCACTCTGTGTAGCCCTGGCTGTTCTGGAGCTCAATCTGTAGCCCAGGCTGGCCTCAAACTCAGAGATCCTTGCCAGTCTCTGCCTCCCGAGTGCTGGGATTAAAGGCGTGCACCAGCACTGCCTGGCCAACTTGTTTCTTTTTTCTTTTTCTTTTCTTTTTTTTTTTTTTTAAGATTTATTTATTTATCATGTATACAGAAGAGGGTGCCAGATCTCATTACAGATGGTTGTGAGCCACCATGTGGGTGCTGGGAATTGAACTCAGGACCTCTGGAAGAGCAGTTGGTTCTCTTAACCTCTGAGCCATCTCTCCAGCCCCCAACTTGTTTCTTTATATGGATTTACTTCGCAAACTTTACCAAATGAGTTCACATCTGCCTGTTATTTGCTATGTAAGTATATATATAGGATATTTTCGTGTACCATTAAACATACTGTAACATATTTATCTGATCAAGTTTCTGAAGTCGAACACTGTACATACAAGTTGTTTTTCACGGTGATTGTCATGCTTCAGAATAGTGTCACAGTGAATATTTATGAACAAACCCACTACATTCCTATGTCCTCAGGACAGGCTCCTTAAAATGGGGTCACTAAGGACCTTGATTGGTTGATAGCTCTGTTGGTAGAGTGGTTGCTGAACACACAGAGAACCCTAGGTTCCAACCCTCGCACCATGTAAACCGGATGTGATGGGGCCTGCCCAGAATCCCAGCGTTCAGGAGGTAGCAGCAGCAGGATCAAAAGTTCAAGGTCATCCTCAGCTAAGAGGTGAATTTGAAGTTTGAGACCAACCTGAGATACTTAAGACCGTCTCAAAAAAATAAATAAAATAAAATAAAACAATTACTGAATCCAGGCATTTGAACATTCAAAAATTCCCTGTAAGTATATATTTTGACATTGATTCATTGAACGATTGAGACAGTGTTTCACTATATATCCCAGACTGATCTCCAACTCACAAATTCTCCCGCCTTTCCTGAATGCTGAAAGCATAGGCTTGTGCCACCCAATAGCATTTTATCTTAAAATGTCACAAGCAGGCAGGTGAGACGGTTCAGCAGGTAAAGGCAGTTGCTGTCAAGCCTGATGACCTGAGTGTGATCCCTGGGTCCCCCCTGGTGTAAGGAGAGAACAGACTCTCTAAGGCTGGCTCCTGGCTTCCCATACAGGCTGTGGCATGTATGCATGGGTGCATAAATATGTAGCAAATAGACAGGTGAACAGATCATTGTTTCTAAAATGTCATATGTGAAAGAAATGTTTCCTTCCTGCTTTGCTGGTGAGTCCACTTTAATGTGTTCTGGGAAAGGTCAAGACACGTTTCGTGGGGCTGGAGAAGCGGCTCAGTGGTTAAGCACTTCTTGTTGCTCTTGCAGAGAACCCAGGTTCAATCCCCAGCACCCACCTGGTGGCTCACAACTGTACCTCGAGTCCCAGGGGATCTGTTGCCCTCTTTTAACCTCCTTGGGTACCATGCACACACACGGTACACACACACACATACATGCAAGCAAAACACTCATACACATAAAATAAAATATATATACATACACACATATAGAGGGGTGGGGAGAGAGGGAGAGAGAGAGAGGTTTCATGAAATAAGACTAAGAACTCTCTCTGGGACCAATTCCTATCATGGGGGGGGTGGGGAGGTGTATTGGCTGGTTTTGTCACCTTGATACAAGCTAGGGTCATCAGAGGGAGAAAGCTCAGTTGAGGAAATGCCTCCTTGAGATCCAAGTGATCAGTGGGGGAGGGCCCAGCCCATGGTGGGTGGTGCCATCCCTGCGCTGCTGGTCCCGGGTTCTATAAGAAAGCAGGTTGAGCAAATCAGGGGGAGCAAGCCAGTAAGCAGCTCCCCTCCATGGCCTCTGCATCAGCTCCTGCCTCCAGGATCCTGCCTTGTTTGAGCTCCTGTCCTGACGTCCTCAGTGATGAGCAACACTGAATTGTACGCCAAATAAACTCTTTCCTCCCCAACATGCTTATTGGTCATGGTGTTTTGTTGCAGCAATAGAAATTCTGAGACAGGGGTTATATCCATTCTTGTGGCTGGTTGTCCAACATCAGCGCCAGACAGACTTGGGATAGGACTTCAACATGAGACCATGGGCAGGGCTCCTGTCAGTCTCTTCACCTCCCTGTGTTCTGTGAGGATGCCAGGAAGTGATAAATACAGGATTCAGCTTTCACCTGCCCAGAAACAGATGCCAGGAGCAGGACATGCACGTTTGGAAATGATTACTGGCCACAGAATGACATTTCAATTCATGGTGGATTGTATGTATGACTGTGGTCCCATAAGACCATTGCCTTGTGGCAGATGTCGTAATCATCTTTGTACTAAGGCACTCTACGATGTTTGCACAGTGATCAGATCTGCTAACCATGTCCTTCTCAGAATGCACCGCATCAGCCATGCATGACGGCATTCCAGTGTCAACAGGGATTACTGCAGCATGCTAAATAGCTTGTGCTTCTCTGTTGTCCTTTTCTTATTCTGCTCTGTACTTTTGCATGTTTTTATAACAGCCAGGGATTATTTTTTTTAAAAGGTGTTTAAACCTTAAAATACACACACACACACACACACACACACACACACAAAGCAAAACAACAAAATAAAAAACATACTTGTGAAAATGCAGCTCTTCCCAAGTAGAAGCCCTCATTCCCCTAGGTTGGCAAACGTCTCTGCAAAGCTGCCCCTAGACATCCATGCCCCCACCACGTAGTTGCCCCTGAGGGTCTCAGAAGGCTGCGTGGAGCGGTGCTGCGGCCCCCTGCCGGGTGCACACCCTTGACCCTCTAGTCGGAGTCACTCTTGTCTCTGTCAGTCGGGTCCCTGGGCTGGCTGGGGAGAGGGTCCTGCTGGAGATGGGAGCCCAGAACTGCCACAGTGGCACAGCCCAGCCGGTGCCACCATCTGTGCCCGTGGCCTAGCAATGCCCAGCAGGCTATCGCCTATTTCTAGCATTGACAGGGGGCTTCCAGATCACCTGGCATGTGGTTTGGTCTAGGCTGCATGTGAGAATCATTCAGGACACATTTTAAGGGGGTGGGTGGGAATGTAGCTCTGTAAGCAGCATGCTTTTCTTGCACGCACAAAGCCCTGGGTTCCATTGCTGGCACAGCATAGACTAGGAGTTGTGTTCATACCGGCAATCTCAACACTCAGGAGGCAGAGGCAGGAGGACCAAGAGTTCAAGGTCATCCTCTGGTACATAATGAGTCTGAGGCTAGCCTGGGATACATAAGACCCTGTTAGAGAGAGGGGAAGGGGAGGGAGACAGAGAGATAGAGACAGAGAGTGAGAGAGACAGAGATTGAGAGAGACAGAGATTGAGAGAGACAGAGAGGCAGAGAAGTATTTTTTTCGATTAATTAATTTATTAATTAATGTATACTGTGTTCTGCCTGCAGGCCAGAAGGGGGCACCAGATCTTATTACAGGTGGTTGTGAGCCACCATGTGGTTGCTGGGAATTGAACTCAGGGCCTCTAGGAAGAACAGTCAGTACTCCTAACCGCTGAGCCATCTCTCTAGCCCAAGAAGCATTTTTTTCATTAAGATTTTTTTTTTATTCACTTTCCATACCAACCACAGATCCCTGACAGAGAAGTATTTTAAGACAAGTTGTGTGGGCCCCTCAGGCCTGCTGACTCAAAACCTCCAGAGGTAGACCCTAGTCCCAGCAGGTAATTTTTTTTTTTTTTTTTCCGAGACAGGGTTTCTCTGCGTAGCTTTGCGCCTTTCCTGGGACTCACTTGGTAGTCCAGGCTGGCCTTGAACTCACAGAGATCCGCCTGGCTCTGCCTCCCGATTGCTGGGATTAAAGGTGTGTACCACCACCGCCCGGCCCAGCAGGTAATTCTAATGGGCAGACAGGGTCAAGAACGGCCAGGCCAAACTCCGCACTACGTCCTCAGGAAAATTGAAGCCTGGAGCTAAGCGCCACACAGCGCATTGTAGACCTTCCATCCAGACCTGGGGTGGGAACACACCCTACCACCAGGGTTGTCTACTGGAATGATGTATGTATTGGTACGTTCGCACATGTGTGCGGCTGCATGTGAAGGCCAGACGTTGACATCACAAGTCTTCCTCAATCAATGCCCTAGATTCTCATTCCAACGCATTCTGCCACCGCCTCTTCTAGTCCACACCAGGAGCTGTCAGAGGCCTCTCTTCAGCACTGAGAGGGCTAGCTGGCTTCCACAGACTTCCCCAGTTACCCTATCAATGAGGCCACAGGACACAGGGGTGGAATGGGGGAGAGGCTAGGGAGATAGTCTTCAGCCAGGCACATGCCTTGAACACCAGCACTTGGGAGGCAGGGGTAAGGAGCGCTAACAAAAGATGAAAGCCAGCCTGGGCTACATAGGGGGAGACCTTGTCAAAAAATAAAAATAAAGCTGAGCGGTGGTGGCGCACACCTTTAATCCCAGCACTCAGAGGCAGGCAGATCTCTATGAGCTCGAGGTCAGCCTGGTCTACAGAGCGAGAGCCAGGACAGTCAGGACTGTTTTATAGAGAAACCTTGTCTTGGAAAACAAAGCAAAACAAAACAAATGAACAAACAATAAATAAATAAAAAGGAAAGGAAGAAACTGAGGCCTGAAGCAGAAAGGGGACTCGAGTCTGACATGAGTTATAATTACAAGTGACTCGATTTCCGCTGTCCACAGTTCCTGCGGGCAAGGCAAGCACTGGCTACTCAGGGAAGCCGGAAGGGTGGGAGGAGCCTAGCTGAGCCCTGTTGGGATATCAGCTCCTGTGGTGGGGACATGCAGGTTTTTACAAAAGGTCACTAACGTCTGACGGCCATTGCACACCTCACTGCTGCGATGACCTGATGCTACATGACTATGAAGTATGCGGACTTAAAGTCTAATTTTAATCCTGGAAGGAGAAAATGCCAAGGTCAAGACGACTGAGCAGAAGAAAACCTCAATGAAATTGTAATTAGCAGTTTCAAAAATAAATACCGTGTTTATTAAGTCACAAAAGGACAATGTTTAATTGTTTGATTTTGGTTTGTTGTTGGTTTTCTTTCCTTTTTTTTTTTTTCAAGATTTATTTATTTATTATGTATACAGTGTTCTGCCTGCATGTATGCCTGCAGGCCAGAAGAGGGGACCAGATCTCATTACAGATGGTTGTAAGCCACCATGTGGTTGCTGGGAATTGAACTCAGGACCTCTGGAAGAACATCCAGTGTTCTTAACCTCTGAGCCATCTCTCTAGCCCTTCTTTCCTTTTTATTTTTTGTTTGTTTGTTTTTTGTTTTAATCAGGGTCTCACTCTCTAGCTCAGGCTATCCTTGAACTCACAGCAATACCCTTGTCTTAGCCTCTCAATTATTAGATCATAGGCACACACCATCACATCTATCTTGGTATGTATGTATTTATTTATTTATTTTGGTTTTTCGAGACAGGGTTTCTCTGTGTAGCTTTGGAGTCTGTCCTGGAACTCACCCTGTAACCCAGGCTGGCCTCGAACTCAGAGATCCACCTGCCCCTGCCTCCTGAGTGCTGGGATTAAAGGCGTGCGCCACCACTGCCGGGCACAGGCATCTTCTTTAATCAATCCCTACCTTTTTTTTTTTTTTTTTTTTTTTTGGACAGGGTCTCACCATGTAGACCAGGCTGGCCTTGAAATTATAGAGATCTGCCTGCCTCTGCTCCCAAGTACTGAGTTTAAAGGGTGCCACCCTGCGTGGACCATTTTTTTTTCCCCTCATCAATTCAGCTGGACTTGCTGGCTAGCAGTTCTGGAGATCTTGTCACTGGGATTCCAGGCTTCTCAGTGCAGGCACTGGGGATGGGAACTCAGGGCCTCACGCCTGCCCAGTAAGTCCTTTACTAACAGGAGTCTCTCTCACCCCAACCCCAGGATGCTTTCTAACCCAAGAGCTCACTCAACCCAGGGTCAAACTCTAAACCAAGCGAAGACAAACTTAAGAATATATTTAAACATTGCAAAATAAAAAAGTGAGCCAACCAACCAACAACAGCAGCATAGATCCTTTCTCAGGTATGACGGTGAGTCACAGATAGTTATTATCCAGTTTGCCAAGCCTAGTGGCACCTGCCTGTAATCTCAGCCCTTAGGAAACGGAGGCAGGAGGATGCGAGGCTTGAGGCCAGCCTTCTCTACTGAGATCCTGTCTCCAAACAAACAAGTAAAGACTGCCCCCCCCCAGCCCCCACAAAATAGAAAGAAAAACTAGCTACTTCAGAAGGCCGGAGAGCAGACAGGAAATCCACCTGGACTATTTGGGGAAAAGAAGGATGGGATGGATGCTTATCCTATGCGAGGAGGCATCTACAGAGGGACTGAAATGTTGGGGGCAGCCTGGCTAGAGACTGTAAAAACGGAACAAATCGTGAAGAAAGAGATAAACACAAAAAAGTTCTGTTAAAAAAGAAATGTGGGCAGAGCAGAGTGGGAGCCCTGTGGAGGCAGAAGCAGGCAGATCTCTGGGAAATTGAGGCGAGCCTGGGCTACAAAGCAAGTTCCGGGACCACCAGGCCTCTAGAGCGAGACCCTGTCTCAACAAAACAAAACAGGCAATGTAGCCTGAGTGACTAGGTGTGGTGTCAGGAGACTGGGCCAGAAGTTCAGCAGCTCAGTGGGTGAGGACAATTGCTGACATGTTGGAGTTGGATCCCCAGAAGCCACATGGTGGAAAGAGAGAACCCAACTCCTTCAAGTTGTCCTCTGACCTCCAGATTTACACCATGGCATGCACACCCGCACACACAGACACCGACAAAATACACAAATGCTGACAAGGAAGTGTAAGGACAATGTGGACAAAGTTACACACTGAGACCTCATCTCAAAACACAACAGACCCCTTAGCTATGGCCTGTGTCTGTGAGTGCGACAGTGGAAACATTGACCATGGGCCTGGCAAGCCTGAGCTGTGTTTAGAGGCAAGGGGGCAGGAGGCAGGGTGGACTGAAAGGTCTAATGTTCTTTCATCCATGGGGAGTTGGTGAGTAGGGAATGTATAATAAATAAGATCTAGTACCAAGAGGTGGCAGACTGAATCTTTTAAACTACAGAAATAAATGGTAATTGAAGAAATAAACACAACGACTGTCGGCCTCTGGAGAGAAGGGAAGAAAAGGAGGCGGGGGAGGAGAAGGAGCAGTCACAGCTTTATTACTCCTCTGTAGCCACCAGTGGACTTTTTCTTGTTTCCAGACAGGGTTTCATCATGTAGCCCTGGCTATCCCAGAACTCACTACAGAGACCAGGCAGGCCTTGAACTCACAGAGATCTGCTTGCTTCTCCCTCCCGAGCGCTGGGATTAAAGCCGTACAGCACCACATCAAGCTCAGCAAGTGCTCCTAACTGCTGAGCCAGCTCATCAGCCCCAGAATAAAAGTTTTGTAAAAAAGAGAACCGCACAGATTGGTAAGAGGCGGGAAACCCAAACTCGAAAGAAGTATGAGCAAAACACATGAGCAGGAGTCCATGAACGACTCACAAGTGTACGCAGTTTCCGGATGAACCAGGGAGAGCCGGATGGGTCGGCAAGGACGGGGCTTAGAGACAAGCCAGAAGACTTGAGTTCAATTCCCAGGACCCACAAGGTGGATGGAGAGAACTGACTCTAGCAAGTTCTTCTCTAGTCTTCACATATGTAAGAAAAGAAAAGAAGTGCAGTGAGAAGCCATTTCTGTCTTTGTTCTTTTAAAACAGTGGTTTGGAGCTAGAGAGAGGGCTCAGTGATGAAGAGCACATTTGCTCTTCCCGAGAAGCAGGTTCAAATCCCAGCACTCACATGGTTACCCTGGCTCACAACCATCTATTAACTTCTGTTCCAGAGGATCCAGGCCTTCTTTGACCCTGATGGTCACCAGACACACAGGTGGTATACAGATATACATGTAGGCAAAACTCACACACAATAAAATAAAAATGAAAAGAAATTTAAAAAACAGTAAAGTCTATTGAAAGTGGTGTCTTAGTTAGGGTTTCTATTGCTGAGATGAAACACCATGACCATAAAGCAGGTTGGGGAGGAAAGGGCTTATTTGGCTCACACTTCAGCATTGCTGTTCATCACTGCAGGAAGTCAGGACAGGAACTCGCACAGGGCAGGAACCTGGAGGCAGGAGCTGATGCAGAGGCTGTGGAGGGGAGCTGCTTACTGGCTTGCTTCCCATGCCTTGCTCAGCCCACCTTCTTATAGAACCCAGGACCAGCAGCCCAGGGATGGCCCCACCCACCATGGGCTGGGTCCTCCTGCATTGATCACTAAATGAGAAAATGCCACATAGCTGGATCTCATGGAGGCATTTCCTCAGCTGAGGCTCCTTCCTCTGATGACTCTGTAGCTTGTGTCAAGTTGACACACAAACCACCCAGCACAAGCGGCTTTTACTTTTGGTTTTTTTTTCTTTTCTTTCCTTTTTGCATTGTCTCTGTCCTCCAGTGTGGTAGATACGTCCGCTTTGTTTTCTTCCCAGTAGCTCCCTCTGGTAGCTTACCAGATGTACTTAAGGAAGTCTAAATTTATTATCTTAGGATTCCATGCCCTTAGCATTTACTTATGTGTTGGTTTTGAAATGTGTATGGGTATTTTGCCTCAACGTACGCCCGGGCATCTACATGCAGTTCCTGTGGAGGCCAGAAGAGAGTGTCGGATCCCCTGCAACTGGAGTTACCATCTATGTGGGTGCTAGGAACTGAATTCTGATCTCCGGAAGAGCAGTAAGTTGCTCTTAATTGCCGAGCCGTTTCTCTAGCCCTTATGTGGGTTTTTAAAAATCCAAAGCCGGACGGTGGGGGTGCACGCCTTTAATCCCAGCACTCAGGAGGCAGAGCCAGGCGGATCTCTGTGAGTTCGAGGCCAGCCTGGGCTACCAAGTGAGTTCCAGGAAAGGCGCAAAGCTACACAGAGAAACCCTGTCCCGAAAAACCAAAAAAAAAAAAAAAAAAAAAAAAAAAAAAAAAATCCAATGAAGTAGACGCTATTATTTCCTATAAAGCAATAGTCATCTAGATTTCTATGCATCAGCGCATTTCTTTTCTCCTCACCTCCTCCTCTCCTCCCTGTTTTCTCATCCTCCTCTTTGGGCTGGGAGGCAGCTCAGCAGTTAAGATCACTTACTGTTCTTGCAGAGGTTCCAGGTCCGGTTCCCATCACCCACATGGCCGCTCACAACCATTCATGACTCTAGAGGATCTGATGCTTCTTCAGACTTCTGTGGGCACGTGTTGCCCATCATGCAGACAAAACAGTCATACAAATAAATTAATAAATGAAGCTATTTTTTTTTTCAAAATTATGTGTATGTGTGTGGGAGGTTGTATGCATGTGTGAGTGCACATGCCTCTGGAATCCAGAAGAGGGCATCAGATCCCCTGGGTTCTGGGAACTGAACTCAGGTTCTCTGCAAGAGCAATATGCACTCTTAATCACTGAATCATCTCTTTAGCCTGTCCTTTTTTTTTTTTTTTTAAACAGGCTGGCCTCAAACTCCCATTCCCCTGCCTCAGCCTCCTACACATCCATGTGCCACCACGCCTGGCTGTCCTCTTTCTTTTGCACCCCAGATGATTTTCTCAGTGCTCGGATATAGGAGGTACATGTAGCCTGCCATGAGGTGGGAAGTGAAGCTTGTCCGTCCATTCAATAGGAACTGTAGTAGCTGACCCTGCTATAAAGGTCTCAGGAGTTAGCCACTGTCTACAGTATTGGCTGTTCAGTGCAGAGACCCCTTGGCTTTTGATGGGGCTCTGTCTCAATAACCCCTTGTAGGTTGAAATATTGTAAGAATTGCATTTAATATGCCTGAAGTGCCTGGCCGGCCTTAAACGTGCCCAGAATGCTTACATTAGCCCACAAGTGAGCAAGATCATCTGAGCCCCAGCCAAGTTCCTATGACAGTGCCGAGTGCATCATGTGACGTGTTGCACACCTGTAACTAAAAACAGCACATAAAACATTGGCAACCTACACTGTGGAAGATCAGTTGCTCCTTAGTGGGGGGAATTAGGTCATTGAGGAGGATATTGGGAGCTCAGGCCCTTCCTGTCTTTGTTTCCCGGCAGTTGCCAGGCAAGCAGTTTTGCTTCCTGGCTCTCCTGCCACAGTGACCTGGCCAGAAACTCAAACCTCTGCAACCACACCAAAAAACAATTGTTATCACAGTGACAGAAATCCAACTAACAAAACGTCTGCGCTGGCTAGTTTATGTCAACTTGACACAAGTTAGAGCCATGGCAAGCCTGTAGGGCATTTCTTAATGAGTGATTGATGCGGGAGGACCCAGTCCATTGTGGGGCCACCCCTGGCCTGGTGGTCCTGGGTTCTAGAAGAAAACAGGCTGAGCAAGCCCTGGGGAACAAGCCAGTAACCAGCATCCGTCCCTCCATGGCCTCTGCATCAGCGCCTGCCTCCAGGTTCCTGCCCTGCTGGAGTTCCTGCCCTCACTGCTTTTGATGATGAACTGTTGTATGAAACTGTGAGGGAAATAAACCCTTGCCTCCCCAGGTTGCTTTCAGCCATGGTGTTTCACCTCAGCAATGGTGACCCTAAGACAGCATCTTAACGACGTCCCTATAGGCAGGGCACGGTGTACACTGGGTGCAGGCCTGTAAATCCAGCCCTTGGGAGGTGGAAACAGGAGCTTCAGGAGTTCAAGGTCATCCTTCGTTGTCCTTTTTAAAAATGGTTGCTGCCTTTTAAGCCACAGCTGTCTGAATCAGCAACTACCACTCGGCCCTACCAGCAGCGGTTAGGCCGCAAGGGCCGTCGCCTGAGGGAAGTCTCTTCCCTCCGGCTCCAACACTCACAAAGCTACCAAGCAAACTTAACTAAACCCATCTCCCTCTAAAGACCTCAAGATTCAAAGGTTAAGGTGGAATGCTGCCCCCAAAGAGGTAGAAGAGCAGGTAGCTCACCTCTTCCCCTCACTTGTGTCCTCCCAAAAGCCCTTATGCCTCGCCTCACCCCCCCTTATTAACCCTCCCAACTCGCTCCACCCTACCACTTCCTGTCAGCTAGTTGCTGACGCAGCCTCCTGACCACAGGTGAATTTTATTTAATCAAACACATCTTTGCATCATTAAGCAAACGTTCCAGAGCATAAACAAAAGTAACATACCTTGCAATAATACTCTACAACAATCCTTGACTACGTATCAATTTTAAAGTCAACCTGGGCTGCAGGAGACCCTGTCTCAAAGAAGAAGAAGAAGAAGAAGAAGAAGAAGAAGAAGAAGAAGAAGAAGAAGAAGAAGAAGAAGAAAGATTTGCTTTATTTACATATTTAATGTTTTAAGACAGAGTCTCACTGTTCAGCCCTGGCTAGTCTAGACCTGGGGATATAAGATGAGGCAGAAGGCACTTTAAACGTGTGTCTGAGAAAACAGTCAGCAGCATCCTCACGACAGAAATGTGCATCAATGCACAGTGCGGTACCACTCACATCTATTGGGATGTACTCAGACAGATGGACAACAGCAAGAACTGGGCCCAGGAAGCTGGCTCAACAGGTAGGCAAAGGCACCAGCTGTGAAAAGATGACAACGACCACATCTGTAGTCTTAACACTTCCGAGGCAAGACAGGAGGCAGAGACAGGAGAACAGCCTGGAAGTTTGTGAGCCAGACAGCAGGTAGCACACAGCGCAACAGTACAGCCAAGCTGGACAGCGGGGCCCGGCATTAATCTCAGCACTCAGAGGACAGAGGCAAGTGCCTCTCTATGAGTTTGAGACCAGGATGGTCTACACAGAGAGTTTGGGCCAGCCAGAGTTACATGAGACCTTATCTGAAAAATAAGTAAAGAAAGGAAGGAAGGGAGGGAGGGAGGGAGGGAGGGAGGGAGGGAGGAAGGAAAGAAAGAAAGAAAGAAACAAACAAACAAACAAACAAACAAACAAACAAACAAGCCAGGCATGGTGGCAAATGCCTTTAATTCCAGTACTCAGAAGGCAGAGGCAGCATGGTCTACAGAGCGAGTTCCAGGACAGCCAGGGCTACACAGAGAAATCCTGTCTCAAAAAAACAAAAGCAAAAGCAAAACAAAACAAAGAAACACAAAGAAAGAAAGAAAAAAAGTGGAAGACAAGAACTGACTGCTGAAAGTTATCCTCTGATCTCCACGTGCCATATGGATGCTGTGGGGTCTGTGTGTGAGTGAGAGAGAGAGTGCCAGCACACGCACACACACACACACACACACACACACACACACACTAAACAAACAAACAAATAAACAAATAAATATTCTTAGAAATTCAACATTAGAGTAAGATCCAACTAGTCCACTCATTGGTGTGAAAATGTATCTACACAAACCTTGAGTGTGAATGAGCACAAACACATGACTCTTTGTAGCCAAACTGTGAAAATAGTCTGAATGTCCCATGTTGTGAGCTGGGGAGTGAGTCCCCCTTAGAGGGTCTGGAAGGACCACTCTGCTGCAGAAGTTAGGGTCACAGAAGCAGATGGAATTGAAGGATTTATTGAACAGTACAGGTACTAGAAGACGGAGGCACAGCTTGGCCGCTGAAGTCGCCGGAGTCTCTTGTTTGGGGGAGAGATGTTTCCGCAGTTAAGAGTACATATTGCTCTTGCAGAGTTCCAACTGTTCCGAGCACTCAGGTCAGATGGCTCACAGCTGCCTGTAACTCCAGCTCCAGGGTATCTGTTACCCTCTTCTAAACCCAGGCACTTGCACCCCCATGTGCACATACCCACACACAGACACGGAATTTAAAAAGAAAATCGGGTCACAGTAGGAAGGCAGAGTGACCCCTTATTGAGAGTCATGTGTGGAGCAGCCTGTGACTTGAGGGAAGCATTCCTGCTGAGTAATTTGAGTGGAGCTGTGTTAATGTATAAAGAGGTTTCTTTTCTTTTACATTGCTATAATGAAATACCCAAGACAGTAATTTATAAGCAGAAGAAATGATTTCTTGTAATTCTTGTGACAGCTATTCCTAGTTCTCAACTTAACTATATCTGGAATAAACTATAATCCAGAAATGTAGGGCACAGTTGTGATCTGGATCTTGAGGCTGGATGACACACACCTTTAATCCAGACCTGGAGGCTGGAAGGCACACCTTCAATCTGGGCCACACCTTCTGTTGGAAGCCTATAGATGGACAATGGAAGAAATAACAGTGTTCTTCGCCTGCTTGCCCTCACCTCGGTCAGCCCATCCATTCCTTCTTTGAAATCCCAGCAGATCAGCTGAGACACCCAGCCTTATGGGACCGAGCAGCTACTGGATTCTTGGACTTTCCATTCACAGCTAGCCATTGTTGGACTGCAGCCTGTAAGTCACTCCAATAAATTTATATATATATATATATATATTCATTGCATAAGTTCTGTGACTCTAGAGAACCCCAACTAATACAGTTCTAAAGGATGGAAAGTTCATGGCCAAGAATCTGGCCAGCTGGTATCTGTAAGTGGTGTTCTCTGCTCTCTAGATGGTGCTCCATTACGTCCAGCAGGGGAGGAGCACTGTGTCCTCGTAGAGCAGAAGCAATGGGAGGGCAAAAGGAAAGGTCCTGAGCTTGTTCTCTCTGTTTGTTTTATAAAACACTAATCTAGGGCTGGGGAGATGGCTCAGATGTTAAGAGCACTGATTGGTCTTCCAGAGGTCCTGAGTTCAGTTCCCAGCAACCACATGGTGGCTCACAACCATCTGTAATGGGATCTGGTGCCCTCTTCTGGCCTGCAGTCATACATGTTGTATACATGATAAATAAATAAATCTTTAAAAACAAAACAAAACAAAAACAAAAACAAAAAACCCCCACTAATCTAAACTGGTGTGGTGCACACCTGTAATCCTGAAACTTGGGAGGTGGAGGCTGGAGGATCAGAAGTTCAAGGACATCCTTGATTATGTAGCAAGCTGGAGACCAGTTTGGGTTAGGTGACAGTCTGTCTCAAATTAATTAATGAATTAATGAAAAATTTAAACATTTGTTTATAAAATTTCCATTTCCCTTACGGCTCTACCTTTAACAGTACCAACAACGATGGTTACCTTTTGATACATTTTTAGAGAGGGAGCTGTGCATGTGGCTTACTTAGTTGATAGAGTGCTTGCCTAGTATGCAGATTCCCAGTGCTGTATAAATCTGGACATGGTGGTACAGGTCTGTAATCCCAGCACTCTGGAGGTGGGGGCGGGAAGATCAGAAGTTCTTCACTACAAAACAAGTCTGAGGCCAGCCTGCACTATCTGAGGCTCTGTCTCCAAAACTTTTTAAAAACTAAACTTAAAATAAAAAAATAGGAGGGAAATCTCGTGAGCCTTTGTTTTTGTTTTTTAATTGTATTTTATGTGTATGTGTGCTGGCAGGCATGTATGTGCACCACATGTGTGCAGTACCCACAGAGGCCAGAGAGGGCAATGGATGTCCTGGAATTGGAGTTACAGATAGTTGCAAGACATTATGTGGGTGCTAGGAACCTAACCAGGGTCCTCTGTAAGAGCAGCAAGTGCTCATAACCTCTGAGCCATCTCCCCAGTCCTGGAAGCATTGTTTTTTTGTTTTGTTTTGTTTGTTTGTTTGTTTTTTGGTATGTACATGGTTTTTTTTTTTTTTTTTTTTGTTATTGTTATTTTGCTTTCTGAGACAGGGTCTCACTATGTAACCCTGGCTGGCCTAGATCTCACTATGGAGACCAAGCTGGCCTCAAACTCATAGAGATCCACCTGCCTGTCTTTTGAAATCCGGGATTAAAGACATGCACCACCATGCCCAGCATGCAAGCATATTGCTTAAAATTACAGACTAGGAAGAAATATCCAGCAATAGGCAATAGTTACTGTCATGGTTTAAATATGAAATGATACTACAGGCTGGTGCATTGAAGGTTTGCCTGGTGGGTCTATTCTGGAAAACTTTAGGACGTGAAGTTATGTCCTTGGGGATTATATCTTGTCCTAGCCCCATTCTACCGCTTTCTGCTTTCTGACTGCCCTGGGGTGAGCATCTGCCCCACAATGTCCCCTCTGTCACAGTACTCACCACACACCAGAGTGATGGGATCTGTGTTACACTCCAGCACTAAAAAAAAAAAAGTTCAACACTTTAGTATACATTTTTGCCTGTGAGCTAACTTAAGAGCTCGGTGAATGTAGAAGGCAGACAAGGTTAAGGGGCTGAGCTGGGTCAAGTCAGTGCTTCGAATAATCCTTGTGTACACTGTGTGAATATATGTCGGTATGATTGGTTTAATCAACTAGCTGACTGGCCGATAGCTGAGCAGGATAAAGTTAGGCGGGAAAGCCAAACAGAGAATGATGGGATGAGGAAGGGTGGAGTCAGAGAGTCCCAGCCAAACACAGAGGGAGCAGGAGATGAACGTGCCATGCTAATAAAGGTACTGCCATGTGACAGAGTGTAAATAAGGAATATGGGTTAACTTAAAATGTAAGAGCTAGTTAGTAATAAGCCTGAGCTATTGGACAAGCATTTATAATTTATATTAAGTCTTCCCTTAATTATATTAAGGGAAGCAGCTGCCTGTTATTTGGGAACAGGCAGTCAAGACAGGAAAACTCTGCCTACAAGTTAGATGTGATTTGTTCAACTTATTGAGAAGCATATGCAGTATTCCATCATGTATCTTGTTTGTTTGTTTGAGGCAGGGTCTCTCTATGTAGCCCTGGCTCTTCTAGAACTTGCTATGCAGACCAGGCTGACCTTTAACTTGAGAGATCCACTTCCCTCTACATCCCAAGTGCTGGGATTAAAATGCACCACTCTGCCTGGCCTCATGCATGTCTTTCAATGGTCTAAGAATGCCTTCTACTTAGAGCTTGTACCTAGTCAAAGCTCCAAGTGAAGATGGGCTGATTATAAATGAATATGTGGGAATGGCTGTTGGCCTCAATGAGATACACAGAAAACGTAGTTTTCAATAAAACTATCATGGGGGTTTGAAAAAGAATGTTCTATTAGGCACAGTGGTGCACACCTTTAAACTCAGCACTTGGGAGGCAGAGGCAGGTGGATCTCTATGAGTTCCAGGCCAGCCATAGCGAGAGCTACACAGTGAGACCCTGATTAAAAAGAAAAGAAAAGAAAAGAAAAGAAAAGAAAAGAAAAGAAAAGAAAAGAAAAGAAAAGAAAAGAATGTTAGAAGGTCCCCTGCAGGTTCAAGCATTTCTTTCCTTTTCTTGTTTGGTTTGGTTTGGTTTGTTTGGGACAAGTTTTTCTGTGTAGCCCTGGCTGTCCTGGAACTTACTCTGTAGACTAGGCTGTCCTCAAACTCAGAGATCTGCCCGTCTCTGCCTCCTCAGTACACCACCCACCCCACTTATGGCTCAGGCGTTTTCATATTTGGTCCTCAGTTGCTTGGGGAGGCTTAGGCGGTGTGGCTTTGCTGGGCTGTGAGGTTTTGAAGACTCTCATTATTTCCAGTCTGCTCTTTGCTTGGGGCTTGTGGTTCAAGATAGGAGTTCCCAGATACTCTGGTCGCTGGGTCTGCTGCCTGCAGCCACGATTACCTGCCTGGTAGACTCTTTGCCTTCAGTAATTGGAAGCCCAAATGAACCCTTCTTCCTGTAAGCTGCCTTGGCTGTGGTGTTTATCACAACTGTGGTATGAACTATACAACTGCATGAGGGGATCCAGTGCCAGCCAGGACTGAAAGAGACACACAAAACAAAACTGTGTGTGTGTGCTGATTCGTGTCTGTGATCCCAGCACTTGGGGGACTGAGGCAGGAGAACTGCTGAAAAGTCAAGGGCAGCCTGGGCTACATCATGAGACCTTCTCTCAAAACACACATACATACTTTACTATTTAAAATAGCCCTGGACTTTTAAATTATAACCTGTTTTTATGCTCAGGCTATCTGAGTATTATTTCTCCTGCAGTTGTACATAAAATGTTTTTACATTTTAAAAAAGGACAAATACTATAGAATTGTATTACATGAAATATATGGAATATACAAATTCATAGAGATAGAAAGATTAGACGTTATCTCAAGACAGAGAAGAAAGGAATATAGAGCAATGATTTCCTAAGTACAGAATCTCTGTTTTTTTTTTTTTTTAAAGATTTATTTATTTATTATGTATACAGTGTTCTGCCAGCACGTATGTCTGCAGGCCAGAAGAGGGCACCAGATCTCATTACAGATGGTTGTGAGCCACCATGTGGTTGCTGGGGATTGAACTCAGGACCTCTGGAGGAACAGCCAGTGCTCTTAACCTCTGAGCCATCTCTCCAGCCCCAGAATCTCTGTTTTGTATGATGGAAAAACCCCACAAATGGACAGTAGTATCAGGACATAAAATCATGAATGTAATAAATCAATACAATTAATGTAGTTAATGAATATCATAAATATAATTATTAAATGAATACTGGGAATGTAATCAATGAATACCACAAATGTAATTAAAATCATGAGTGTAATTAATGAATATCATGAGTGTAATTAAAAAATAAATAAATAAAACCACGCACATAGAGAGAGAAGGGAAAGGAAGGAAGGAAGGAAGGAGAAAAGGAAGGAAGGAAGAAAGAAAGAAAGAAAAAGGAGGAAGAAGGAAAGGGGCTGTCAGCTGGGCTCTTCTAAATTTCACCGTAAGGAAGCGTACAGAGATAGCCGCTCAGAGGCAAACATGTAATGCCACTCACGTCACAGGAAGCAGTGCTCTGAGGCAGACCCAAGAGCCCGAGGGTGCAGCCAAAACTCTCAGAAAATTATTCCCAGGCTTCCAGACTTAATCAAGGGACTCCAGTGTTTAGTCAGCTGGATTGGAGGATTTTTGTGAATGAAGGGTTTCCTTTACCTCTGTTTCCCCAGGTTTTGAATGGGACAATTCCCAGCTGAGATGTGTGTCAGTCTTACCACTGCGTGCCAGGCGGGGGAAGGGCGCTTGTCTGTTCAATTTCACCGACCCGAAGGACAAGAGAGTTTACTCAAGAGTTTACTCGAGAGTTGAAGCTGTGCCCTAGGCTCTCCATCCACATCCAGATCTGACGAAGATGGGACTCCAAGCCCACGGTCGAAGAGACCTTGGTCCACTTTGGAAAGGAGTGAATGCATTTGTGTACTAGAAGGGCATGGATAGGATGGCCAGAGGTAGGTCTGTGCTTGCTCAAGTAGCCCCTCAATATCCCCTAGCTCTGGGGTTCACATCTCATATGCTCCCTCGTACTGAGTCGCTGAAACTACAGAGACTTCCAGAGGCCAAGGACCCCAGACTTGGGCTCCATGGTTAGTGCCATACTCAGCAATAGACAGTTCCCTGGTGTGTTAGCCAATCTCTATTGTCAACTTGTCTAGATTTGGAGTCACCTGGGAGACACATTCTGGGCCTGTCTGTGAAGGATTTTCTAGAAACGTTTACTGGAGGAGGGAAAATCCACTCTGAATGTGATGGCGCCATCCCATGGGTTCTGGTCCTGAACAAAAAGAAGAGGAGAAAGCAAGGAGAACACGCTCATAGTTCTCCCTCTCTCCCTTCCTCCCCCTCTCTCCACTCTCTCCCTCCCTTCCTCTCTCTCCCCATGCCCCTCCTTTTCCCTCTCTCCCTCTCCCCACATCCCCCCCCCCCCCCGCGCCATACCTCAAGCAGCTCACCACCACCACCACCATTGCCCCAACATAGTTAGAACTGTTTGTGCTTTCCTGTCCTCCCACCATGACCCTCAAACGGAGAGCCTACAAAGTCCCTCCTTCCTTACGTTGCCTTCCTGTGTAGACCAGGCTGGCCTCGAACTCACAGAGCTCCACCTGCCTCTGCCTCCCGGGTGCTGGGATTACAAGGTGTGCACCACTAAGCTTCTGTCAGGGTTTTGGTCCCAGCAGTGAGAGAAGGAGCTAACACACCTGAGAGAGGCCAAAGGCTGGGAGACGGGATCATTTGGGGGTGGCTTCTGCGACTCTGCTCTGCCTCTCCCCGCCCCCCAGGCCAACTACAACTTCTAACAAGCTGTCCCCGACTTCTCTGCTTTTTGTGATATCAGTCTTCTTAGCCTCCCATCTGTGTTTCCCTCAGAAAGCTCATACTGAGCGGGCCCCTGAGGAGGGGGGCAGGCTTTGGCTTCCTGGACTCACCAGAGAGAAAACGACTAACTTGAGGGGTCCTAGCTCCCCTGGGAGTTCAGGACTCTCACCCCGAGGTCTGCCAGGCCAGATCTGCTGCTGCCTGGCATCATTTTGTAGCATCCTTTTCCTCAGACTCTGCCAGGAGGGATGATTGACAGCTGGCGCTCCTGCCGGGGCTCATTAGGAGAAGCTGGGTGGGGTCTGGGGTCTCGGGCTGCTGCCCTCCCCTGCCAGGCCCAGGCCCCCTGCACTGAGCTAAGAGTGGATTGCAACCTCCCAGTCTGGATGGCCTCTGCACCCCACCAGCTTGAGACCCCCGCTGTGCCCTGTAGAGGTTCAGGTTCTGCTCCCGCAGGCCTGGCAGTCAGTCTGGAATATTCATAAATTCCAGAGCCTCCTGCCCCAGCACCTGCAGGGCTCCTCGGTCCCCCTGGCGAGTGCCCTCGCCTGCCTTGCACTAGGAGAGCACACCAACCACCCTCAGCTCAGCATCGCTCTCCACAGCTTGCAGTCTTGCAACACACCGGACCTGCCGGCATCGTTTTGATTTGCAAATGCAACCTGCCAAAAGCTTCTTAGACTGTGTGGTATTAAAAACCAGATGTAGACATTGCCTTGTCCGCCTGGCTACTGGAGAGAATCACTACTGCTGTTGCTGCAGGTCGGGTTCAACTCTGTTTATGTCTCTTGTTGCTCCACAAATAAGGGAAAAGATAGATTTTTTTTTTTTCCCACCACCAAGGAAAGAGGACAATTGGTTGTTGGCCAGATGATCAGGGGACAGGGATTTTGTTTTTAATTATTTGAAAGCATGTGGAGACGTTCACTTGAGTAGAGGTGGGTAGAGGGGTCAGAAGAGGGCATTGGATCCCCTGAAGCTGGAGAAACAGGCTTCTATGAAGCACCTGAGGTGGGTACTGGGAACTAAACTCAGGTCTTCAGCAAGAGCTGTATGCACCCAACTGACTACGAGAGCCCCTCTCATGATCTAAAGCCAGTCTTAGTCACCCACAACCTGGCGGGTTCAAAGGCTCCTTCTGGCCAGTGAAGTCAGTAGCTCCCTCCTGAGGGCCTGATCTCTACCCTCCTCCCTCAGCTCTGCTTTCCTTTCGTTGGGACAGGGACAGGCCTGAGAAGGCTGAGCACCTTCACTAGGGAAGGTCCAGGCGGCACATACTGCTCTACAGGTTACCAGGGATGGCGCCTGCAGGCAGAACCCGAGTAGGGTAATGGGGTGTGAAGTGGCTATCCTCAGGGAGGGAAGAGGCATCCCTAGACAACAGTATGTTTGACACCGAGTTAGAGGCACCGTTCTGACCTTAAAACCCAGCCTGTAGGCCCCACCACCTGCCAAACTGGGAACAAAGACCTCATCCGTAATTCCAGGGTCGTCCCCGAATAAAAAGTTCCTAAATGTACTAACTTTGCTCTTTGGCTTCTGTGGTTCTGCTTCCTGATAAGCCAAGTGTGACGGCAAGATATGGCTTTTTGTTCATAAAAGACAAAGAACTGTAAGGCCCAGGGCTCTGGGATTTGGGCAAGATCTCCGTGAAGTTGCCGGTTGGCAATGAAGACTTCCTTTTCAGCTTTAAGGGTGTCTGGTCTCCGGTGGGCTCACTTCACCACACCTGAAGTGCTCTGTGTGTGCCTGAGCACCAGAGTCTGTCCACAGGGGGGTTGTAGAAGAAGCACGTGTTTGGCACTTGTCCTTAGGCCATGGCTGGCCTCTCTGGGCTCCGCTCTCCTCCTGTGAAATGGTACCACAATGCCTTCCTTAAAGATGTGTCAGGAAGACCCCATGGCACAGCATGTGGCTTCAGGATGCTGAACAGCGCACAGCACAGTAAGTGATGCAGATAAATGCTAAGAGAATGTTTCTCCTTTTCTTTTCTTTTTCTCAAGACAGGGTCTCACTATGTAGCCCCGACTGGCCTGGGGACACTTTATGTAGACCAGATAGCCTCAGACTCACAGAGATCTGTCTGTCTCTGTCTCCTATTCTGAGATTTAAGGTATGTGCCACCACTGCTCAGCTCCCCCCCACCCCCACTCTTTTGGGGTTTTGAGACAGGCTCTCACTCTGTAGTCCAGGCTGGTCTAGACTTCCTGATCCTCCCTTCTCTCCATCCCTAGAGCGGGGATTACAGGTGTGCGGCTCTATTCCCACTTCCTGAAAAGATTTTTGTTGTTCTTTTGAGACAGGGTCTCTCTACATAACCCTGGCTGTCCTGGAACTCACTCTGTAGACCAGGCTGGCCCCAGACTTAGAGACCCACCTACCTGTGCCTCCCAAGTGCCAGGATTAAAGGCGTGTGCCGTCACCACCTGGCCTGAAAAGATTTTTAATTGGTTGACTGGGTCCTAGATTAGGAAACTGACCAGAGTGATTATAGAGCCACAGGAGGCAGGAGGTGGGTCTGGCGGGCACGGCAACTGTATTTTCCTAATGTGGAGTCTTAGGCCTCCCTATGCCCTCCTCATTACATCAATGAATTCCAAACCTGAAACGAGACCTGTGTGTGTGATGGATGTGGATGTGTGTGTGCACAGGTATGAAGAGGCCAGAAGAGGACATCAGGTGTCCTGCTCTGCCACTCTGCCTTAGTTCCCTGAGACAGGGTCTCTCACTGAACCTGGAGCCAGGCTGGCAGTCAGCAAGCCCCAGCCAACAGGTCCTCCGTCTCTGCCCTCAGAGCACTGTGGCTACACACACAGCAATGTACAGCTTTTAACGTGGCTTCAATGGATTCGAACTCAGGTCCTCGTCTTTGTGCAGCAAGCACCCTTACACCGGACCGTCACCCCAGTCAACACGCAATAGGTTTTTGGGTTTCATTCCTACCCAGTGCCCACATTGCTGCTTTGTCGGGCTGGGCAATCTGCGTGGGTCAGCCCTATTCTCCTCTCCAGGAAGGAGTAAGGCACAGCTTGAACTCCCACTACAAAGCCAGTTCAGGGCTGAACAGAGAGCTCCGTGCTTAAGATTGAATACTCTTCTTGCATGGGACCCCGGTGTGGTTCCCAGCACCTGTGTCCGGCAGCTCATAGGCTCCCGTAACTTCAGTCCCAGGTAACTGATGGCCTCGTCTGGCACGTGCACACACACACACACACACACACACACACACACACACACACACACACACACTCACACACAGGCTCCAGGGGCTGAGGGGAAGGGAGGGAAGAGCATTGGTTTGCTCGTTTTCTTTCTTGTTTGTGGTGCTACGGTGGGAACCCAGGGCACCTCACACTCTAGGCAAGTACGTTTGCTTCTGCCTAGGAGAGTTTTTTTTTTTTTTTAATTGTTGTTGTTTTTATTAAATCTCTCTCTTTCCAGTGTCCAGTATAAATGCCTGTGTAAACAGGCAGAGATCCCACAGGTGGCAAATTTAAGGGTGATTCTCCAGTAGTGGGAAGGTCGCCAGCTTCATCCCTAGCCCCGTGAAGGCAGTTTGTGCTGGTCGTGGCCCAGTCTTTCTATTTCCCCAGTGGCTGCTCCAGCTGTCCTTCCAGAAGTCTCCCCGAGGGCTTCCTGCACGCTGGATGAGGCTTTTTACCAAATGAGCTCTGTCCCCAGCACCCTGCCAACTTTGCATAATTTTAAAAAATTATTTATAGTTTAAATTTGAGTTATTTTATTTCCTGTGTATGGGTGTTTTGCCTGTATGTGTATATTTACACTACATACATGCCTAGTGGCCACAGAGGCGAGAAGAAGGTCCCAGATCCTTGGAATGGAGTTACAGTTAGAAGCTGCTGTATGTATTGAACCTGGGTCCTGTGCAAAAGCAGCCAGTGCTTTTAACCACTGAGCCATCTCTCCAGCCCTATCATCCATCTATCTATCTATCTATCTATCTATCTATCTATCTATCTATCTATCTATCTATCATCTATCTATCTCTTTTTTGAGACAAGGTCTCTCTGCATAGCTTTGGCTGTCCTGGAACTCACTAATTCCCGAGTACTGGGATTAAAGGCGTGCCCTACCATACCTGACCTGTTTTTTAAATTATGTGTATAAGTGCACATTAATGCAGTGTTTGCAGAAGTCAGAAGGTAACAGATCCCCTGAGCTCCAGTTACAGGTGGTTGTGAACCTGTGTGTGGGGGTGCTAGGAACCAGGAGCCTACGTGCAAACATCCTCAAAATGCTTTGTGATGTTATATTCTCGGTGTCCACTGTAATTGCCCATGTAAATAGTCATGAGTTCATTGCCAAGTTCAATTGCTGCCTGCTACAGCGTCCTTTCTCCTCTAGGCTTTATGTTTTATAACTTGGTGTGACTTCACGTCTATAGCTGTCCTCAGTTTATCACCACCCACTCTTTATTTCTCAGGATAGTTCCACTGGAGTAGAACTATTGCTTGTTAACTGTTTTTTTTTTAATTTAATTAATTGTTTTAGAGATTTATTTTTGTTTTATGTGCATTGGTGTCTCACCTGCATGTGTCGTGTCTATGTGAGGGTGTTGGATCCCCTGTAACCGGAGTTACAGACAGTTCTGAACGGCCAGGTGGGTGCTAGGGACCCAGGTCCTCTGAAAGAGCAGCCAGTACTCTTGCCTGCTGTGGGGGGCCATCTCTCCAGTCCTTGTTAACTGTTTTTGTCATTTATGATGGACCCTGTGAGCTCTAATTCACTGCTCACAGTGATCACTGCAATGGTTCCCTGGAGGATGAGAAAGCAAGGTCAGAGAGAAAGCCGGAGGGCACCTTCTCTAGACCACAACCTGGTAAAGGGCAGTGGTGGCATCGAAACCAGGTGGTTTGCTGCAGAAACCCGACTTCCCCACATCCAGGGAGGTCTGTTGCCTGGCTTAGATGGGAAGACCCACCTGCTGCTGCAGGTTTTCTTGCAAAGCCAGAGGCAGGGCAAGGTTGCTTGTCTATCTCACGTTGATACACTGCCCCCACGTGGCCACATCTTTGAACTTCATCCCTGTTTGATCTCCCAAACCATGAAGCCCTCCCTCGCTCCCTCGCTCCCTCGCTCCCTCGCTCCCTCGCTCCCTCGCTCCCTCGCTCCCTCCCTCCCTCCCTCCCTCCCTCCCTCCCTCCCTCCCTCCCTCCGTTCCCATGGTGGGAAACAGCCCTGCGCACCTCAGAAGGCAACCTGGGACAGACTCTTACCTCCTTGGACCTCAGCTGCATTCCTTCAAGAATGGTGTGATACCAGGCTAATCGAAAATATGAAGTAAAATAACGCATCCTAATTTCTGGTTGGAGATGCAATGCTTAATTCCTTCCTGTCTGAAATGAAGCGCCCTCCCTGGTCCGCATGCCTCGGCACTGAGCAAACTGTAAGAAGGACTGGAGTTCAACAGCAGGCCACATCCTTGTCGAGAGGGGCTAGAATAGCTTGGTGCTTTCTGCCTAGGCTCAGCTCTCCCCCTCCTCAGACCCTTTTAAAGTTAATTTATGTGTGTGAACTGTGTATATGCCTAGTGCCCAAGGAGACTGGAAGAAGGCATTGGATCTCCAGAAATGGAGTTACAGACCGTTGTGAGCCACCAGGTGGGTACTGGGTCCTTCAACTTGGGTCAGTGAGAGTGGCCAGAGCTCTTAACCACTGAGCCATCTCTCCAGCCCCTCAGATCCACTTTGAATGGAAGGCCTGAAGCCCCTAAGACGGACCGAGGAGAAGTCTTACTCAGTAAGCTGTTTGCCATACAGACATGAGGACGTGTTCGATCTCCATCAGTCACATAAACAGCTGGCGTGGGACCAAGCATGGTGGTGCATGCTTTTAACACCATCACTCAAGAGGCAGAGGTAGCTGGATCTCTGAATTTGAGGCCAGCTTGGTATACACAAGGAATTTCAGGCAAACCAGGGCTAGAGAGAGACCCTGTCTCAGGAAAAAAAAAAAAAAAAAGCTTCTCTAGACCAATCAGTGAATGAGCTCCAGGTTCAGTGAGAGAGACTGCTTCTAAATAAATAAATAAAAATAAAGGGTGATAGAGGTAGAACAAAATAAACTATGTGGGCCCCTGGCCTCTAAATGCTTGTGTGTGGTCATGCACACACATATGCACATACATGCATGAATATAAATACACAGATGCACATGCACAGACATACAAGCACACAAACACACATATACACAGGCAGGCACACACATACACATTCACGAACACACATTGACACACACATACACACATGCATTTTGAAGAAGTCAGAGAGGACATCAGAATGAATCCTTGTTTTCTAGAACTGCTGTTATTCCGGGTTCCATGCCAGAGAGGCTTTCCGTTGACTTGAGTCACACTTCCTGGGAACCCGAGATCTGGGGATGTTTATTTCTTGTTTTTATCTCAGTGTAAAGCCTTCTCAAGTCACCAGCGTAGTGGCTCTCAGAGCCATGGGGACACCAGCGCCACTGTGGGCCGGCTGCCCCCTTTCCCAGAGGGGGCTGTATGAGGAGCCCACTCAGACAGGCTGGCACGCAGACGACAAAGCAAAATCAGCATGGTGCCAGCTCTTGGTGTCCCCAGGCCTGCAAGCTACATGCATCCACTGCCAACGCTGCCAATGGTTATCACAGACCTCGGAGAGCTGCGGTCATGGGGGGGCGGGGGCTGGAAGGGAGGTGAGAGAGAAATGGCCTGGGGGGGGGCTGCAAGGGAGGTGAGGGAAAAGTGGCCTCAGGGCAGGTTCCCCCAGGATGAGGGGACCTCGGAGAAGCTCCTCAGGGCACAAGAATGCTTGAGCTTGTCTTCTCCACAGGGGAGGGGCTACTCTGCCTAGACTCATCAGACCAGACCATGGCCAGATTCTGCTCATGAGACATTTAGAGTTGCCCCACACACGCCATAGGAGGCCCCCTAACGTAGGTTGTAGCCCAGGCTGGCTTGGACTCAGAGATCCGCCTGCCTCTACCTCCCGAGTGCTGGGATTAAAGGCGGGCGCCACCACTGCCCAGCTGAGGATCACATTTTTGTGTTGACATCATCATCATGCTCCATAACCTCTCCAGCTGAATTCCATCTTGAGCATCACCTGTTACACCTGGTCACAGGATTTATATGCATCTAAACACTGAGTACTTCGCCAAATGGTGCCTAGAATTCTGCCCCAAATGGCCATAATTATGCTGACAGCATTCCCCTTCCAACGGTGCACTAGGCTGTGGAAGGCAATTATCTGCTATACTCTTCTAGAAATTATAGGATTAGTGGAGTCGTCATTCAAGCCAGCCCACCTCTGTCCGAGGTTCCGCAGGCTGATGACAACTTAAAACAGCTGTGTGAAAGGAGAGACCTGGCCCCAAGGTTGCTGCTGGACAAGGACCCCAGCTAGGGAGCCTGTGAGGTGGGATGCGGGCCGATCAGGTGAGCAGTCCACAAGCTCGCCGTAGAATGGTGAACATGTGGGAAATCACACTGCTAGAACCCAGACCGTTTATTGCTCAGGCCCCGCCTTCCACAGCTGTGCCTCCTTCCTCCTCCTCCAGGGCTGAGTCTGCATTCAGGCTCCGACTCCCAGACATAAGGTATGGGGGGGGGGGGCTACTGGTGACACACCTTATGTGATGGATACACTTGAACTACTCGGGCCCTTCTCCACTTCCCACACGTTCAAGGTCACACATTCCTTCCTCAAAATGCAAGACCCTCCCCTTCCCCTAGGAATCAGAAACAGCTCAACTACAAACAAGCCCAGGCTATGGGCTTCTCATCAACTATGTGGCCAGGTACCTACCCCCTCTTCTGAAACACATAAGGGAACCCCTACTCTGCTACACTGTTAAGACTGCGTTTCAAAAAAATCACAACAAAAACTGAAACTCGGGGCCTTTGTCAATGAAGTTACATTGCCTTCCTGAGGCCTCTCACAGCACTGGCCAGATACTCACGTGACAGGTTTAAGAACCCGCATGTCCTCACTTACTTCCCGGGGATAGGCGCACTTCTTCCTCGGCACAGTCCACTTCCACATTAGGAAGACTGCAGAATCTTACCTCTGGGAGAATTCTGAACCTGCTTCAAGAAAACCCCGAGGTCCAGGATAGTCACAGGTGGGAATGTGACGGATGGGGATGTAGCTCAGCTGGGAGGGTGCTTGGCCAGCATGCCTGAAGCCCTGGGTTTTAACCTAGCACCACATAAAGCTGGCATGTGGCACTGTGGTTCACTCAGGAGGTGGAGGAAGGAGGACCAGGAATTCTAGGTCATCTTTGGGTCACACAGTAAGTTCGGGCCAGCCTAGGATACACGAGACTGTCTCAGAATGAAACCCCACCTGCATGGATGGACCCATCGGGTGTGGCAGCTCCATCTCATCGTCACACGGTCCCATTTTCTCATATGTGAGGCCGGGGTCCAATCACTACCATTGGAATCTGGCAGGCCAGCCAGGCCTGCACAGGTCAGGATACAATGACAATGTTCCTTTTACATGTTACAAATCAGTATGCTACAAGAGCGCTGTAAGGCCTAAGCACTGTGAAGAGGGCAGCCCTTTCCTTTCCCAGCTGTGAACCTGTAGTCTCCTAGGAATGTCACAAGAAATTTACAGTAAAAGACGTGTCATAAGCCAGGTGGTGGTGACACATGACTTTAATCCCAGCACTCAGGAGACAGAGGCAGGCAGATCTCTGAGTTTGAGGTCAGGCTGGTCAAAAGAGTGAGTTCCAGGACAGCCAGGGCTACATAAGAGAAACTATGTCTTGAAAAACCATTGAAAAGACATGTCTTAGCTCTCTTGTGACTTCTGGTTTTATCAGTGTCTAATCTATCAAAGGCACCTCTCGAACCACCATCATCTATAAAAAGTGGGGGTGGATTCTTTAGTAACTCTAGAGACATAACTTACGAGCCACCAATATCATATATAAGGCTCTTTCACAGATCTCCAAGTGTGACAATGCTTGGATTTGTTGAGCAGCTCACACCTATACCTGCACGTGCCCCACCCTTTCCCTGAGTACCTGTAAACCCTTGTGCTTAAACCTGTTAAACTCTTAATAAACTCCAACTTTGCTTCACACGGGTTTGTCCTGAAATTCTTTTGTGTTGATGTCAAGAATCTTAACTTTAGCCAGGTGGTGGTGGAATATGTCTTTAATCCCAGCGTAGACAACGTGTATCCCAGTTGAGGCCAGGCTGGTCTATAGGGAAGAGTTCCAGGACGGCCAGGGCTCAGAGGAACAAAAACAAAACCAACCAATCGCTGGGCATGGTGGCACATGCTTTAATCCCATCACTTGGGAGGCAGAGGCCGGCGGATTTCTGTGAGTTCGAGGCCAGCCTGGTCTACAGAGTGAGATCCAGGACAGGCTCCAAAACTACACAGAGAAACCCTGTCTCGAAGAAACAAACAAAACCACCAACCAACCAACCAACCAACCAACCAAAAACCCCATCAGAAAACCAAAACAACAAAAACAAAAACAAACTTGACTTCAGCTAGAGCGAAGGCTCCACTAGGGTGGTCCAGGCTGCTGTAGGCAGTGCATAGACCTGTATCTCCCTCCCACACACCCCCACTGTCTAGGACATGAATGATGGGAGTGTGAATGGTTAGGGGTGGATTATGTACACAGGGGAGTCATGCCATTGCCTGCTAAGTAAAGTCTGGAGACTAGGCTCCTGGTGACCAGAAGGATCTCTTAGAAGAGAAAAACCACCATCCAGGCCTGAAGGAAGCAACACTGATTATGTGCAGATGACTAAGCGTGGGCTTCTAATCAGGCACATATAACACTTGCCCACCATCTGCATAGCCAGGAGCCACTGGGACACAAAATCAGACTCAATGGATCCTTCCAGCCAAACCATTGCTGTAAAGTTTTAAAGTCAATCAAGCCACTATCCACCCAGATACCTGATGTTCAGAGGCCATTCTGGGAGGCAGATCATTAAAAAAGTTTCATCACCTAACACAGGGCCTCACTATGTGGCCCTGACCTGCCTTGAACTATGTAGACCAGGCCAGCCTCTGCTTTGAGCATGCCTGGCTAGATCATCTTCTGAAGTCTGAATTTGGTGATGAAGTTGAAGAGGCAATAAACATCACAATATTTGTTACTTGGTGCTGGAGTCTAGGCTCTCCCTCACACTAAGTGGTGAACCAGTGATCTACATCACTGCAGCATCACATCTGTTTGCAGCAGGGTTCCTTAAAGAGCAACTGAGGACTGACAGGAAGACAGGCGTTAGAACTAGAGAGACCAGAGCTTCAGGACAAAGAAAGGTACTTAGCATGTCTGCAGCTACAGTGAAATCAGATCTTACACTGTTCTCAAAGCAAACAAAAAAGCCACCAGAAGAGGGTGCTGGACCACAGTGACCCAATGGGACTATGTTCAATGCCAGTTTCAGACTGCCACGTGTAACTGAGAGTCTTTCAAGTGTGGCTGCGGCCTTGTGTTCCACCCTAACTTTTCCCCACTCAACTGGACACAAGGCTGCTGTTTCTGAGCTGTTTCATACATGCCCCACGTCTCCCATCTTAGAGCATGAGGCTGAGCTACGAAGAGCAGGTACAACCATTACCCTCTGCGAGCATTAACGGTTTTTCCAAGTGGGATATAGTGTATGCTGTGATCTCAGCAATTGGGTGGCTGAGTGAGCCCAACTTACTTTGGGAGGGCCTGTCTCAAAAAAACTAAACAAGGTGAGTGTATGTGGTGGCTCAGGCAGGATTGTTTTGTTAAAACCAGTCTAGCGTGAAACAGTTTCAAGAAGCAATTGCACATGGAATTAATGTATGTATGTGTCCCCCAAATTGTGGTTATAAGAAAAGCCCCAATGGGTTGCATTAGTCGGCATCACTATTAGGTTTTCCCTGTATAGAGTGGATATATCTGTTTGGGAACTATTAAGGCTGATGCTCTCCATCATGCTCGGGATGCGTCAATGCCCAGCGGAGCTGCAGAGCTGAACACCTGCATCAGATGACATCTTTACAAGCGAGGCCCTTCCGTTGCAGGGATCCCACTCCCTGAGTCCCCAGACTCCAATCTCCATCATCATCTACCACTACTCCTTCCTCTATTTTACCCTTTTCAAGCTCTGCCACCTAGTCGCCATCCGCCTTCCACTTCCTGTTGCCTAAGCAGGACCATGATGTCTGTGCCTTTCTCAGTAGCAATGAAATACTGCCCAGTAAGCGGACTCTGCTGCCGGGTCCAGCGTTCTCCTGGGAACTCGAGCTAGGACTTAGGCAGAACTCAACTCTTCCTTTCCTTTGTCTGAAGATGGAGCCTCCAGATCAGAAGACACAAGAGGCTTGGTGACCTTAAACACCTACTGGGTACTAATGAAAATACTATACTCAAACGTCAAGAGAGGAAAATGAAGGGCTGAGAAGGCACAAGCCATCCCAAACTATGTTTGGAGGTCACGGATATTTGCTACAGAAGAACCCATGACTTTAGCCAGGTGTGGTGGTGCACACCTTTAATCCCAGCATTCAGGAGGTGGAGACAAAGGCAAGCAGATCTCTGACTTTGAGGCCAGCCTGGTCTACACAGAGAAAACTTCTAAAAAACAAAACAAAATCCCCACTACTTTGTGGTTGTGCATGACTAATCCCAGCACTCAGGAAGTAGACAGGATTAGGAGCTCAAAGTCCACCACTACTTTATGGGGTGGAGGCCAGCCTGGGCTACATCTAACCCTCGCTCCTAACAAAACAAAACAAAGTACACACCAACCAACAAACAGAAACAATCCAACTAATCCAAAACCAACCAACCACCACCACCAGACTATCTAGTTTAGCAAGTCTAGGCTCTAATTCTGCCAATCAAAGTGAAACAAAATAGCAATGTCACCGAAATACACTAGATTTCACACAAAATGGCATCTTCTGATTGTGGCCATGAACAAAGAAGTCCACAGTTTCTACTTGTCCTATGGTGGCGCTGAACAATTTAGGAAAAGTCAATGAAAGAACCGAAACCATGAGAAGAGTCAACTAGTTCCATTACACTCCAAGTTCTGTCGTTCCCCATGGTTGCCCACAGGGCCCCTTCACAGGGTCAAGGCGTCCAGGGTGAAGCGGGAGTCTTACTGCACCACACACTCCACCCTGCAAACCACAAAGGCACAAGGACACCACAGACACACTCTGAAGTCTACATAGTTTTGGTTTCTACAAATGATGAACTTAAGCTCCTTCTAGAACATCTTGAGCACAATTAGTTCTAAACAGGAAGTGAAGGCAAGAACTGTAGGACTACATTGATCTCACGGACACTCCAAACTCCACAGCGAAGAGCTCTTAAATTGGGATTGGTCCTTCCCTGCAGAATTGATGCAACCTGTTCAGTAAAGTACATCCAATAATATGATGACTCGGGAACTAAAGAAAAAGGACACAAGAATTCCAAGGGCTTAAATATATTTTATATTGATAATCTGTGTCTTTCTACCCTAAAATAATACATTATTATTGGTTACATACAGGATGAGGTGAGGTATTTGTAAAATAGCTGATAAAAATAATTAATATACAATATTCTACATGAAATGGACTCTTACGAACCTCGAGGCCTTCTGAAGGGTTAAATCCATCTTCTAAATTAAACTGCCCTGAAAAGACTTATAGCTGTTCCCTAAAACCACGTTGAAAATGGAGGATTTTAGGTTTTCCCAGAACTTGTGCAGAAAGGGGTAAGTACATGATTGGCAGTTACTTTCTCACATCCAAAGTTATACATTCACACAAACCAGCATCTCCACGTTTAGCACAAAAAGCAAAAAATACTGCATTAGAGACGTTAAAAAAATCTGAATAATAATTAGGTTAATTCAACACCAAAGAAATTCAAGTGGCCAACAGTCTTGAAAACGCTTTATTGAAATGTGTGAGTTATGTGCAGATGTGTCTGAAACGACCACAGCTGGCAAATGGACTTCTGAAACTTCTCAACAACCGATTAAAAAAGAAAAATCCCTCCTAGACTTGACTTCTAGTGTAACCAGAAGCCCAGTGAAAGGCGTTCCCTTTAAAACATTTCCATCACAGAGACCACCGAAACAGCTACTGTATCTGGAGTTGGTGGAGTCTGACGTTTCCGCGGAGACGCAACAGTTCTGTAGACATGTAAGGTGACTTCTGTTTTTGGTACATTTGGATGAACATGGACTTCACAGTTCTTGAGAACACCCGGGGGGTTCAAGTCTGTATGCTTGTCATGAGGAAACAGAGAGGAAAGGACAGGATGGTGGAGAGAGAGGAGAGCAAACAGAGAGACGGGCTCACAGGGAAGAGGACTGGAGCCAGACATGATTAGGTTAAGTCTAGTTAGAAATTTATCAGAAGCTGTGCACCCTTTTTTCAAAGTCCTAAGTTTACATTCCAAAAACTGCCCCATCCCCAGACCCACTGCCCCTTCTTGGAGCTAGTGTGAAAAACTGAAGCAAATAAAAAGCACCCATCCTCCAAACCCCCTAACGACCCAAGAAGGCTCTACTTTTTTATTTTGTTTTTTTTTTTTTTTACACACAGGATTAATAATATAGGCATATAGGTGGCATGATTCAATTAAAAGACTTTACTTTTTATGCCAGGAAGAAACCCCCAATAAAATAAAGGTGCTCAAATTAGCATTAAGAATTTGGTTGACAAAATCTGGGAAGGCAAATCCTCAGGGGCTCCCCTGATACTGATCTGTCTCAGCAAACTACAAATACATAAATAACGCAAAGTATGATTGAGAATGTGAGATTCTTAAAAACAAGACAACATAATTCAGGTTAACTTTGCTGAACAGTGAATAAATGAAATTCATCTACACCTGAATGAACATATTTAACAATCAAAAAAATTTTAACAACCACAAAAATGAAAAACTTCCAACAACACAAACAAGATTTGTTTGAAGGGCACAGCGATCCCCTGCAGCAGATCCGCCTCCCCGGTGTGTCTTCTACCGATGAGGAGCTAGGCAGGCCAGCTCCGCAGGAGCAAGGTGGTGAAGAGGGCGAAGGAGAGTCACAGGGCGGAGGGACCCACCTGGCTAGGACCCCCAGGTCCCACTGCAGCGCTGGCTTTGTGCATAGGAGGCACACGGATACGGGTGAGTCAGGCAGACATTATTCAAAAGCTACTCTGCCCTGTAACCATTGAATAATGTTGGAAAAGCTTTGGGCTTTGTATTTTATTTTTTTAAATTTTATTTTTTAAAGTTTTACTCCTTGTATTTAATTTTTCTTAAATAACAAGGTCACTGAAACTCATGCACGCTGCAAAAAACCTCATGCAGTAGTTAGGTAAACCATCCAAGCAGTTTTTATTCATTAATATTCATAAATACACACAGCAGCTTCATTAGAGATCTCAATTTTCCTCTTCAGTTTGAATGTGGAGTATTAGGAGAGCCTTTTGCATGTCAAGGTACAGGAAGCAGAGATCACCCTGCACTGCTACCTACATTTACCTGCTAGAAGTAAAAATTAGTTAAGTGGAAATGATTATCATATATATTTTCTCTCTTCCTTTTGAATGTACACAATGTAACAAGAGTGACAGACCTGAAATTACAATCACCAAACAAACCCAGGATAGATAGCTGTTGTCCACTTTCATTGGCAAATACAGCACAGAGGACATTGTCTGCGAGTGGGGAGGTCATCAAAGAGGAGGTGGTGGAGGCTCATTTCCTTTATTACTCTCTTTTAAATTTAGGTTTTCTAAAGCAACATCTAAAGGCATAATATCTACACAGCCCATAGCACCAAAATCTGCCATCTCCCCCCGATCGTCCTCATCTGAGGACGAGCTCTCTTCACGCACTAATGTGGACAGAAGGAGCTCCTGGACAAACAGGCTGCGGTCTGCACGCTCGCTTTCCATGGACTGGCGCTCTGCTTCAGACATTTTGGGATCATTCAACCTGTAGAGGGAAGAAAGAAAAGACTGTATGGGTACAAAGTCATTGACTAGTGCACGACGAGGCCAACTGCTACAGTCTGCAGGGGACAAGCAAACATCCGGTTGGTGGCATCAGGATCTCAGTTATGTGTGGATAAATCCCCACACTGCAGAAGTCATGTTCCTGGGGTGCAAACCTGTGTTCAACAGATTCAATGAGATGGAAAACAAAAAAAAAACACAACCCACAAAAAACAAAACAAACAAACAAATACAGAAACAAAATTCGTGCTTCCTCTGGAGAAAAGCCTGGCATGGCAGAAAGCTCTCTAAACAACTGAACAAGGCCATTGCTAACAGACTATTCTTGGGAAGAGGTGATGTTCTCAGTCAAATTTCACCTGTGGAGAGTGCAGTGCACAGAGCCGTGACCCTGCTCATGGAACCAATCCACGGTAACCAGAACGTGCAGCTGAAAAAGTGCATCCTAAACCACTTCAGACTCTTCTCTTTCCCACTTCACTTCACTGAAATCAAGTATGCACAAAACCCAAGAAGGCACACACCATGCATTTTCTTTTCCTTCTTCTCCACATTTTGTTCCTGTCAGGCTATTCCTGGGTGGACGGCAAACTGCTATGCAGGTCAAGAAAAGTGGCCTTGAACTCTTAGAGACCCATCCACCTTTGCTCTCCAGTGCTGCAGTGAAGGCTTATGCCACCACATCTGTCTTTCCCTTTCTAAATGTGCGCGCGCCATGGTGCTTTCTCCATTTTAGCGACAGGCAAAGCAGGCAGCTGCAGCACTGGCCGAGGAGAGGGGCAAACCGGAGGGCATCGATCGATTGGGCAGTGAGGGCGAGAGGATCCAGACCACCGGGCAGCTCACCACCGGGCAGCTGCTCCTGCTGTCTGGCCAGGCAGGCCCCAATCACAGAGGAAGCGCGTGCTGTGATGACTGCAGGGCCTCGCTGTTCTGTGTGCATCCTTCTGTGCCCCGCGGTGGAGACTTACCACTTACAGAAAAAGAAACTCAAGTGGAGATTAGCTAACTTGCCCAAAGTCTCAGTGGAAAAGCCAGGGAATGATGGGATCTGTGGCTCAGATAAGGGAAGAAGAGCTAAACTAGAGAACGCCAAGGGGGCGAAGTACGTGGGGTAGTCAGTCAGTCAACTGCCACGGAAACCACACTGCAAGGGAACTCGTGGATAAGAGCACTTTAAGAATGTCACAGGGAGGACTGACCAGGGAGGACTGAAAGATTGGAGCCTGAGTAATGGCTACACGTTCCCAAGCCAACTATCCAAGTCATAACGGCTGACTGTTTGCTGCTGTGGGACAGGGATCCGGACGTCCATCTCTAACACAGTATCAGATGAACTAGAGACATCAAGAGAAAGCCTCCCCTGCTGTTAAGACCCAAACTCAATACTGTTCTAACTTCAAGGGAAGTAGCTAAAAATGCCTAATTCTTGAGGAGCAGATAAAATATGGCACAAGGGCTCAATGTTTCGATGGGTTAGTTTTGTTTGAGACCCCAAAAGAAGCTTAAGATCTTCAAACTGGGCTGGGTGGCAGTGGCACACATCTTTAATCCCAGCACTTGGGAGGCAGAGCCAGGCGGATCTCTGTAGGCCAGCCTGGTCTACAGAGCAAGCTCCAGGATAGGAGAAAAAAAAAAAAAAAAAAGGAAGGCCTCTGCAAAGACAGATACCTCTCTGCAAAATGTCTCCTTAAATCCACAATAAATGACAATGATCCATATTTTAAAAATCCTCTTACAAATGGGGGGATTCCTGGGGGGAACCCTGACGACAAAACTGAAGTTTGAACACAGCAAGTGATCCGTCTAAGGGCTAAATGTATTAAGTAGCAAAGTTGGGGCTCTAAACCAAGGGTCCCCAAACACTTTTCATTCTAAGCCTACATAGTGTTCCTACCTATGCAGGTGAACCACTGCGTGGAGAGTTCAGCGTGAGATGAAAGCGTAAGTAGAAATTATAGCCGTCTCCTCTCAGGTCCCTGAGAAGCACCGTACAAATGATGGTTTACAGACTGGATTCTCATGCAGTCAACGGTGGTCCTCAAACTCATCGGATAGCTGAGGATGACCTTGAACTCCTGATCTTCCTGCCTCCACCCTACCCTCCGCCCCCCCCAACCAGTGTTGTATTCCATATACTCATTTTCATGCTCCCATTCTGTAAAAAGATTTATACCCAAGTCCTCAGAAAGAGCAGCGGGGCTCTCTATGCCACCTCTCTAGCCCCTTCCACAGTGTCTCACGTGCCCCAGAATGGACGAGAACTCACGGTGTGGGAGGAGAGCCTTGGCCTTCCTGAGGCTGGCATCACAGGCTGCACCACGGTCCGGTCCGTGCTGGGCAAGCACTCTCTGACAGACTACCTCCCAACCCTCAGCTGCAGCTTTAGTGGCACGTGAGAACGTCAGCCAGTGGAACTGAGTATCCCTGACAGCATGGTAAAAGCCATTTTATAAAGTGAATTTGGGGTACTAATCTTAAGAATTTAATCTGGGTACTAACTTTGGAAACTCATGAGAGCAAACCTCCATAGTTCTTGTTCTTGTATGTACCTGCGCGCGTGGTGGACGCACGTGCACCGGTTCAGTCTGGGAGGGAGAGGGTGGCACTGGCGTCTCTACTGCCCTGTCTCACTTTTCAAGACGCACTTTCTCATGAGATCTGGAGCTCGCCAGCTGGCCAGCCTGGCGGTCAGTGTGTGCTGATATTGTGTTGGTGCTCTAACGAAGAAAGCTTGCCTGAAGATCTAAGGGTGGAGCTAGCTTAATAGCTAACCATAGAGGTCTGGAGAGCTGTATAGACAACAGGTAAGAAGTGATATGGCTAGGCAGAGAGGAAGTGATAAGGCGGAGCAGAGACAGGAGCTCAGCCTTTTTTGGTCTGAGAAGTCTTGGAGGTAAGGTGACTTTGGCCAGATCCTTTGCTTCTCTGATTTTTCAGCATTTACCCCGATATCTGACTCTGGGTTTTATTACTAAGGCCACATCAGTGAGCGCCCCCCCTCTCCCCCGTTTCTACCTCTCAGGGCTGGGGTAACAGAGGCCGATGCAGAAAGCATTCTACCCACTGAGCCATCTCTAAACCCTCCTTTGTCCTTTCTAATACATCTCAGCACGCCAATGGAAAATCAGAAACATTAATTACAAAATAAATTTAGCTGATAAAGAACACATAAATGAGATGATACTGTTTTGAGCGTTACGTGTAATATAGGAAAGGAAAATATTTTCAATGACGATCTATACCTTGTGCACACAAAACCAACATCTTTACTTTATCTGAAACAACAGTTTCTCATGTTCCGGGGGACATGAACTACGTGGTTTTAACCGGAGGGCTGTGAGTTGTAGCGGTCTGATCAAAGGCAGAGTTCTGAAGTGGATGTATCCACACACACGAAAGACGATGCTCACTAGCCTGGCGGCGTCAAGGAAGCGCCCTACCTTGTTAAAAGGAACTGGGAGTTCTGGAGCGCCTGCTGGCTGCTCTCCGTGTTGGCCGTGTTGGCCGTGGCCGTGGACTGGGTGATTGTAGTGGTGACGCTGCTCGTGTTAGTGCGCCGGCTTGCGTTGCGAGCTGTCTCCAGTTGCTGACGTGCTGCCTGCGCATGCTGCCGCTCGAGCTGCAGCTGCATCTGCAATTGTTGCAACTGAGAAGCGGAAGGGCCTGAAGAGTTAAGCTGTCCTCCTGCAGAACGTCTCACTCCTGACAGCTGAGACAAGAGCTCTGCCAATGGAAATGCAGACATCATCAACGCGGGAAACCACCCAGCGCCGCGGTGAACAGAGGCGTCCACACAACACACTCGCTCCCCAAGGACCCAACCCCAACACAGACCTACATACAACTGTGCCTGCCAGGCACAACCTCAGAGAAAATTATCCCATAAGGCACACCTACACTTCTTAGACTGAAGACCCGCCTACAGGTGGGATCATAACCAAGCCCTCTTAACAGAAGCGGCATGAAGGCAGGGTCAAGCCTACTGTTTACTCGATTTCCAGCTTTCAGAACAGGGCTGGGCACCCTGCCATCAACATGCATTCATCTCTGATCATTTAATCGGAGGAATTAGCAGGATGAAATCCCAGAGTCCCTTCTCTCCAGTATCTTTGGACACTGCTCTTCCCAAGTCCTGGGCAGTGCTCTGCTAGGCCAGTGCTCCCCACCTGGAGCGCTCGACTCTGGTCTGTTACAACCCACACTCTTGCTTTAGTGGAGCTGTTTGTGTCGTTGTGACATCATCCTTCGGTACAATCTATCACAACACAGTTCCCAAACCAGCATGCACATCCCCACCTTCCTCCCCAGAAGGGCCAACTGAGTTCCTTGGCCCTTGAGATGGACTCATGGGATTCTGCAGGCCTTCTCCACTCTGAACTCTTTCCTAATGCCCTTCTTCTGCCCTAACACCTTAGAGATGCACATGGACTCCTTTACACCGTCCATTTACAAACGTCAGACTTGTACAGATCTGGAGGAGATTTGGAGGAAGCAAGCGCAGGGCCCGATGCTAAGGTGAAACACAGACCGCCCGAAACTCGCCCTTGCCCTTATGAAGTGGAAACAAACTCACCAGCTATAGGATCCATGGCTTCCCTACTGCTCGGAGAGTATGAACTCTGCGAAGACGAGAGTCCCCCAGTGGAACTGCTAGTAAAGTGCATGTTTGACCGGCGAGCACGGGGGCCCCCCAGGCCCCGGCCAGGGTGAAACATTCTACGGACATGTCGGACGCCGCTCGACTCGTCGTGACCCCAAAGTTAAGGAACGGAGCCGTTCACAAGAAGAAACAATGACATCACCACCACATTGGCGCACCTGCTAGTTAGGAATTTCTAAACTGTGAGCAGCTTGAAACAGCACTTTCAGTTTAGACTATACACGTTCCAACTCTATGAGGCCGGACAACCCTAAAAAGAGACTCAAATATAAAGAAGCAGGTATAATCGAGGCATGGTAGCACATGACTGCAATCCTAACTCTTAGAGGCTACGGCAAGAAGACAGGCTAGCCGGAATTCTGTGGATTTAGTGAATTTTGAGTGTGCTGGAAGTCAAGAACTTTCTTCCAGGTTCTAGACCTGGAACATGGCCAGAATGAGGTCAAAAAAGCTACCTGGTCAAACAGCTAAGGTAATCTTAATATTGAATTTTATGTACCAATAAACAGCTCCTGAGACACATTATCTTCTAAAGTGAAAAAGAGCAGGCCAAATAATCTCAATTCTGTAGCTGTAGCTAGTTTCTGAGTTAGCTTTAATTTCTGTCTTCAAGTTTTATTTTCAGTGCTGTTGCTAAACAGAAAATACTTGAATTACTGTCTCATTAGATTAATATGACACTCCTCAAGTGGACTTCTAGAAGCCTCATTCTTCTTAGAGTTGGAATGTGAGTCAAACACAAGGTCTTGTGCAGCAAACAGCTGTAAAATCATGAAGAAAAAAAAACAAACAAAAAACAAAACCAAGGTCGGGCAGTGGTGGTGTATACCTCTTTAATCCCAGCACTTGGGAGGCAGAGGCAGATGGATCTCTGTGAGTTTGAGCCAGCCTTGTCTACAGAGCAAGTTCCAGGACAGCCAAGGCTATACAGAGAAACTGTCTTAAAAAAAAAAAAAAAAATTGCAAAGACAACCTTGTCTTTCCACAGAGGCAAACAACAAAATGATGGCAATTTTCTTGCTGGCTTCTTGGTTTTGGCTGGTAGTTCTGGAGTCTTTAAGGACAGGGTGAACTGCCCTGCATAAGTCAGTTCAATGTGCAGGGTCTCACGGTAGTGCTTGGGATGAGCTTAGGGTCTACAGAAGGTCATCAGGAGTGTTATTAAGAGGCAGCTGGGTGAGAGTAGCAAGTTTCAGAAGACATCCGTCAACAGTGAAGGAATGATCGTTGACCACAGGCAGACATTAGACACTGGTGTTAACAAATCAGGAACTCCACGACACTGGAGGGATCTGAAAACTCCTCATACCTTTAGTATCTGCTACTGCAGCATTTTGTCTTTTAAAATTTGGTAAAAAAATAAAAACATGTAAAGTACCTTTCATATTCCTGTACTTTTCAAAACTTTATCTTTCCTTGGTAACCAAAGACATTCACAGAAGGCTTACAAAATGGGTCCGGATGATGTGTGGAACAGTCTTTACTGAATGTACATTGTATCACCAGAAGCCCCAGAATTTGTTGAAAAATAAATTCAGGTTATTACGGATTTTTTGTTACTTTGTAGTGCCCCTATGAATGCACAGTAACTCAAAGGCCTAAGTATCCTTAGCACACTTAATTTTTTTCCATCTTTAAAAAAATTTTGTTTTAGCCAGGTGCTGGCAGTATGTGCCTTTAATCCCAGCACTCAGGAGGCAGAAGCAGGCAGATCTGTGAGTTCGAGGTCAGCCTGGTCTACAAACTGAGTTCCAGGACAGCCAGAACTGTTACACAGAGAAACCCTGTCTTTGGAGGGTGGGGGTGGGAATGGATATATATATATATATATTAAAAAATGTGTTTGGGTATTTTGCCTGCATAGATGTCTGTGTACCCTGTGCATGTCTCTTGACCACGGAGGTCAGAAGAGGTATCAGAGCCCCTAGAACTGGAGTAACAGATGGTTGTAAGTTCCCATGTGGATGTTGGAAATTGAACCTGGGTCCTTTAAGAGCAGCTAGTGCTCTTGACCACCAAGTCCCATGTCCAGTCCTAATTTTTTCATCCTTTTATTAAAAAAAAAAAAAAAAAAAAAAAAACCCAAAACCAAAACAAACAAACAAAAACCAAAACCCCCAAAACAGCTGGGGGGTGTGGCACATCCCTTTAATCCCAGTGCATAGGAAGCAGAGGTAGGTGGATCTGTGAGTCTGAGGTCTTTTGTTTTTGTTTTGTTTTGTTTTTAATTTTAAGATAAGTCAAAACAAAACCACAACCAGCACTGTTTCCTACGCTGCTCTGGCCGCGCTCTGAGCACGTGGAGGTCTCGACACTCTCTGCCATCATCCACTTACTGCAAGCCTCTAAGTTGGCTCAGGTTTCTAATTTCTCAGGTTTGTTCCATTTTCTTCAGCTTTCTGTTCATGTCCACCTTCCTGTAAGATGCTGTATCTCCAGCTAGGAAACCAGGAACTGTGAGTGCGAGATCAGAGCTACAGACTGAAAAACAACAAGCAGTTTGGTCTCTAGCAAGTCCAAGCTTGGGTTCTGGAAAATGAAGAAAAGTCTGGCAGACAGAAAGGCCGAGGAACTTTGAACTGACTTAAACTTTCATATGGATAGAATCCTAATGGATGACAGAGTTAGAAAGGCAATTTATAACCTAAACGCAGCATAATCAGCCTACAAAACAATAAGGTCAACTTTTATGAGAAGGTCAAGCAAATAAAAATAATCAGAGGTTGTCTTTCTCTCTGGGAACACTAGTCTCAGAACACCCTCAACCACCATCCCCCCGAAGCGGCCCGCAGCTCCTGGAAGGATATTAAATCTCTAGGGGCTCTGTGTTCAAGTGTCAGATGAGCTGCGAAGTCATCTGTGACATGATTAGGATCGCCTCCAGGTAACGCTGCACATATCGGACAAATCTGCAAAGCAAAAGAGCGAGAGGTCAGGACACAGTCGCTGAGACACTGCCCGGGTCAAGTGTCAGCCCAGCAGAGCCACTGCAGGTCTGAGCCGCAGCCATGCTGTCGTCACTCAGCTGCAGTGCCATGTCTCAGGTCACAACACAGAGGGTGGGTCTCAACAGTTAAACCTGACTTCCGGCAGGATCTTCTATCAGCAGCGCCCAGCCACACTGGCATGGTCTAGCCAAGCAGTTTCTGTTCAAACTTTAAAAATAAACGTTTTTTTCCTAAATTCAGCCTTGAATGGTAATATCAGACATAAGTTCAGACACGCTTCTTCAAAGCAAGGTAGGGCAGCAAATGCTTAAAATGTAGCTGTGGGTTGGGGAGCAGAGACAGAAGGATCCTTGGGGTTCCCCGAAGAGCTAGTCTATCTACCCAGCAAGTTCCAGACCAATGAGTGACCCTGTCTTAGAAAAACAGGGGGCTGTGCAATAGCTGTAGAATGTGTAGTGGGTACAGAATAAGATGGACAATGGGATTATGCACAACTGCGCACAATTACGCAATTTTTGAAACAACTTCAAGGCAAAGGGGAGGGGGAGAAGCTTGTCCTAGAACCTTAGTTCCAAGAAGGATGGGCAGTGTGGTGCAAGTCTGTGGCCAGGCCCAGTTCAAGGAGCAATTACCTTCCGTGCCTGCCTTACAGCAGGAGACACAAGCGACAGCGACAATAAGGCAATGTGCACACGGGCAGAGGCGGGAAGAGCCGGGGAGGAGCCTCCCTCCCTTAGAGCTTGAGAGAGAAACCACAGGGCAGGGAAGCAGGTGAGCTTGGCAGCAGTGAGCAGGGGCGATGGAGAAGAGCAGGTGAGGATGAGAGCGTCAGGGGAAGGTGCTTAGGATTGGCCAGTGTCCAAAGAGCTCGACAGGGAGAGCTAGAAAGGAGCGGTCATGCTTTGGGGCTAGAACTTAGAGAGGGAGCAGGATCAGCAGTAGAGGATCTGTAACCAGTTCCTGGGAGAGCTACTTTGAAACAGCTTTCTCACCATTAGTGACTAAGGAGTAGGAAGACTAAAAGACAGTAAGGTACTATTGGAGGAAAGGCTGTCCTCGTCCAGCTGATGGTCCAACAGTGGTTTCCAATCCCTGAAGTGGGAAAAGTTTCCAAGTCTTAACAAGAGGCAAGAAAGAAAGAAGGCCTGACAGAGAAGAGGGGCCAAGGGCAGCAGCTCAAAGTCGAGGTGTGTGCATCTCCACTGCCTGTCAGTCACCTCACAGGCACACGTGCCCACTATAACTCACAGGCTCAGTGACTATGTAGCTCACTCACAGTAGCACGGGAGGAGGAAACTAGGCAGATGACCCAGAAGTCAATGCTGGGTCATGGAACAGATCTGACTCCCAGAGCCCAAGCAGACACAACTTCCCACCTCTGTGAATAGAGAGCCAAAGCCCCCAGAGTTTGACTGATTTTATGACTTGTTCCTAAGAAATAACTAAGAAAATCTAAAGATGTTCACAAGAAAACACAAGGAAGCAGATGGCCTGCAAGCAGAGTTAGAAAGGCCAGGATGGAACATGCCCAAGGGGAAGTGAGAGAAGCCAGCAGACTCTCAAAAGCCCTTCTTACAAAGGTCAGGCAGTTTTTTTTTTTTTTTTTTTTTTTCCTCTTGAACAAAAAAGCTGTAGTATCTGCTCTCAAGTTTACAAACTGAACCCTTCACTAGAAATTCGGGTCACTTGGTGCCATTCATGGATTCTGGTATTCCCGGCAGAGGTCTGCTTACTCAACTTTCTAAGAGTTTCTGCCTTGCCTAGCTAGATCCTAAATTTTTGGGGTTTTTGAGACAAGATCTTATATGTGGCCTAGCTAGCCTTGAACTTGCAGTAACTCTCTTGTCTTTGCCTTCTAAATTGCAAGTGTGTGCTACTATGCTTGGCTCTGAGAGCATAAACTTTTTGAAAGTGTACAATGGTTTGTCTGTGTGTGTGTGTGTGTGTGTGTTTTTTTTTAAGATTTATTTATTTATTATGTATACAGGAGAGGGCACAAGATCTCATTACAGATGGTTGTGAGCCACCATGTGGGTGCTGGGAATTGAACTCAGGACCTCTGGAAGAGCAGTCAGTGCTCTTAACCTCTGAGCCATCTCTCCAGCCCTTGTCTGTGTTTTTTAAACCATGGCCAGATTTTAAAAGCAAAGCAAGGCTTAAAGAAAAAGAATCACAGTCTAGGTGGGGATTTGGTTTTGTTTTAAGATTTTATTTTCTACTTATATGTATGTATGTGTGTCCCCTGCTTGTGTGGGTACTTGCAGAGGCCAGAAGAGGACATCAGATCCTGAAACTGGATTTAGAGATTGTTCTGAGTTGCCACATGGATGCTGGAATTGAACCTGGGGTCTCTGGAAGAGCAGCGAGAACTCAACCATTAAGCCGTTTCTCCAGCCCCAACACATTCTAGTTATTTAAAGATTAAATAAGCCTACTTTGAAACTTCATTTAGCAGCAGAACTAGGTACAACTTTCTTAGAGGATCATTAAGACCATAAGATTTGTTTTTGTTTTTTTGAGGGAGCAGGGTTTCTCTGTGTAGTCCTGGTTACAAACTCAAACGATCTGCCTATCTCTGCCTCTCAAGTGCTAGGATTAAAGGCATGTGCCACCACAGCCCAGCCTAAGGCCATATAACATTTTTATCTAGTGAGAAAATAACCATTAAGCAGAAAGCATCTTTCTCCTACAATAGCTCCCTTTAGGTTGGCCTTGGATCAACCCCATGGCAGAACTGCACTAAGAGAGCTGGAAGAGCTTCAGGACTCTGATGTACATGTAAGTAGTGTTAGATGAAGTCTCCTCTGGAGATACACATTCCCAAAAGGAAGACAGAATGGCAGTATAAATATTCAATGTACTAAGAGTGCACCCAATTAGACAATCGACAAACTAGAAAGCACCTTTGAGATGCAATGTAAAACAAAGAAAACCATGGTCCCCACAACTGTATGTGTTTAGTTTTATGCTAAATCTCCGGGTTCATTGCAGCTACTCCACTGAGCCACTGGGTTAAAGGTTAAAGGTACTCATGGAGAGGTAACTGAAAACACTCAACCTAACTTCCACAAAGACTAGGGGTAAAGAGTACTGAGGATGAAACCTTCACTAGGAAGGGTCAATTGGCTTGGAAGCTGGCGCAGAAAATCAAGAGACCAGATTTAGAACCAAGTAGAAAATGCTGTCAAGTTTGGGCCACTACAATTAACACAGGTGAGAACCCGGAAAAGAAACTCAAGCTTCGGGCCAATGGGAACAGAAGCCTGGCCATCTTTTTTTATGCTGTGCATTTTACACTTTGCAAACTCTAAACATGCCCGAGGCCTTAGGGTCACGCAGGGCTGCACTTTCTGAGGAGTAAAGGAGGAAACAAGAGAAGAAAGGGAAATGCAAGCAAAGTTGGGTGGGAGGAAGAAAAAGGAGGTGGAACGGGGTGGAACGGGGTGGGGTGGGACCTGTGAGAAGGCAGAGCTGGCCGTCAGAAGCACAGACTGCTAGTTCTGAACGGGCTTCTCCATTGTGGTACTCAGTTTCTTCACAATACGGGGAAATTCTACACAAAGGGTAAGTCATTCATTCTAAAAAGTGACAGCCTGTCAACATGAATATTTATCATACTACCATCACCACATAGCACAGTATTCTCTATTATTCATACATGAAAATTCCGTAACACACTGGTTTAAAATTATAATAACTTGTCAACAATAAGGCTTACTGAATTGGCTTATGTCAGTGTTTCCTAAATTTGGCTAAGAATGTAAGTCATGTAAGTTAAAAGTGCTTTCCTCCTAGGCCTTTGAGAAAGACTGGGAAGGTGTAGACCTTTATTTCTGAACAAGAATCCCAGGTCTTATGGCTGGGTAAGTTTGGCAAATAACAGCTGACACAAAGTGTGGTATTTAAAATCTCTATCTCCCTGTTAAATAAAAAGCCAAATGTTATTGTTACTTATATAATCAAAAACACTCTCATCACAAACATCCCTGCTACTGTTTGGGCTACTCACTTCTGGTTCATCTTGTCAGCGATCTCGTCCGTCCTGCTTTTTATCTGCAGCCGTCTTGAGAGCCTTTACCAAATGAGGCGAGGCCTCACAAAGACGGTGCTGTTTCTATGTGGTCTCTGGCAAGATTACCAGCCAGCAATCAACTGGTGCCCATTTCAACACACGCTGTCACCTATGTACCTTTCGAAGTCATCATTCTACATGCAGATCCTGAATGTGGGGACACCCTCCCCCCACAGGCTAGCTGCCCACCAGAAACCCCTGACCTATGGCAGGGACCTGAGGAGACAGCTCAAGTGAGTAACGGCTTGTCTTCCGATCACAGGATCTGAGCCGAGTCCCGAGAACCCGTGCTGCGGGGTAAGGTGGCGCTGCATGCTTGTGATTCTAGTGCTGGGGACAGCGGGAGGTCTGGGCTCGCTGGCTACGTGGCTTACCTGTGTGCGGGTTCAAGGTAGCAAGAAACCTACTCTCAAAAAGAAGGAGGAGGAGGAGGAGGAGGAGGAGGGGGAGGCCCTCTAAAGGTAGCCATCAGCACTCTTGTTCTCCACAGGAAGGAGCTCCCCCGTTTCTCCCCTACAGTTACTTCCCATCTCAAGCAGGCTCAGATTTCCTCTGGTTTTCTCCCCAGCAAACACAATCCTAGCAGCCTGTTTGCTCTGGGTACTGGGCGCAGCTTGACAACAATAGGAGAGGGTCAGTTCTACCTGTAATGTGTTTCTCGCAGTCTCCTTAAGGACTTTCTTCAAGAGCACGGTAGCACACACCCTTAGCCCAGCACCGGGGGGCAGAGGCAGGTGGACCCCTGTAGGCCAGCCTGATCTACAGAGTGAGTTCCAGGACAGCCAGTGCTGTTACATGGAGAAACCCTGTCTTGAAAAACCCAACCCAACCCAAACAAACAAAAGGAGAGAGGAAGGAAGGAAGGAAGGGAGGGAGGGAGGGAGGGAGGGAGGGAGGGAGGGAGGGAGGGAGGAAGGAAGGAAGGAAGGAAGGAAGGAAGGAAGGAAGGAAGGAAGGAAGGAAGGAAGGAAGGAAGGAAGGAAAGAAACTTCTTGCTCATTTTATTCATTTGCGGGTACAGATAATCTATTAAAAACACTGCCTGTCTGGGGCAGGTAAAGTGTTGGTTACACAGACTGGCAACCTGAGCTGGATCCCCAGAACACATGTGAAAAGAGAGAACCACCTCCACAAAGCTGTCCTCTGACTCCACACAACACACTGAGGTGCACACCCCTCTCCATGTCACGCAGAGGCAGCATCTAGCTTTCTCTGCAGTAGGCTGCAGCAGGATGGGGAGACGGATGGGGAGCTGGGCAGGTTCTTTACCCCCTTACCATCCTCAGACTACCTGAAAATGGCCTCTGAACTGGAACTCTTGGAAACGCTACTGCTTCTTTTTTGGTGCTGGTGACTGAACCCAGGACTTGGTACATGGAGCCACTTAAGTCATAGCCAGCAGCAGACACCGCTCTTCTTGTTAAGAGAAGCAGCAGGGGTCAACAACTGCTTCAGCAGTGGGCATCTCTTGAGAAACTACCTGAACTGAACTCCACAGACCAACTCCTCTGAACCTTGAATAAGGAGAATCCTGACATCGTTTACTTTCTGCTGCCACTAAAGTCTGGGGTAGTGTCTGGTGTACACCCATTCTCTGGAGACCATCAACTTGTAAGGAACAGCTTTCTGGGGTATTTCCTGCGATTCACATTCATCCATGTCATACTGAAAAGAAACACCAAGTCACACAGACAGAACCTACCACTCCTTGTTTCTCAGCACAAGGAACATAGAGCCATGAAAATGGAGACGCTGTCACTTTTCTGTAGAGGAGCTGAACTGTCCCCAGAAAGTCAGGGGACAGCCTCCTGGCTGTGAAGGCTCTCTCTCTCTCTGTTACCTGGTCTTACTGCAGGATCGAGTTCTATTTCCCAGCACCATGTGTCACTCTTTGCCATTTTCTTCTCAACAATGCATCTTGGCTGTGTCTGAATGATGCTGTCTCCTTCCGCTTCTTTTCAAAACCACATCACATTTCCAAGGGCCCCTAAGTCAAAAGCTCCCCGACTGCTTCTTTCACTGCTCTCTCACTGAGTCAGAGTTTATGTTTGGGGAGAGCAGATTCAAAGGAATGAAAAAATAGGCAGTTTCTCTAGACAACAGGGCTATAGCAATGTGTGCGTTCTTTATTGTGTCTTTAAAAGAAATAATTTACAGCCGGGTGGTGGTGGCGCACGCCTTTAATCCCAGCACTTGGGAGGCAGAGCCAGGTGGATCTCTGTGAGTTCGAGGCCAGCCTGGGCTACCAAGTGAGTCCCAGGAAAGGCGCAAAGCTACACAGAGAAACCCTGTCTTGAAAAATCAAAAAAAAAAAAAAAGAAATAATTTACTTAAATTTATTTTTTGTGCATTGGTGTGAAGGTGTCAAGGACAGTTGTGAGCTGCTATGTGGATGCTGGGAATTCAACCTCGGTCCTCTGGAAGAGCAGCCAGTACCCGAGACAGGGTTTCTCTGTGTAGTTTTGGTGACTGTCCTGGAACTCACTCTGTAGACCAGGCTGGCCTAGAACTCACAGATCCGCTTGGCTCTGCTGGGATTAAAGGCATGTGCCACCACTGCCCAGTATGAGCAGCCAGTACTCTTAAGTGCTGAGCCATCTCTCTAGCCCCATTCTTTTCTTTTGAAAAGGTTGTTATTTGTGTGTGTGCAGGTACCCTCACAGCTCATGCTGAATGGAGAGCTCACCATGCACTGGGCCCCACACTGGTATCTATGTGCATCGAGACTAGGTGTTAAATCTGTTATCATGAAGAGCCATTATACTCAGAGTTCTCTAACCTCAGCTTGAGCCAGGCATCATGGTGCAGACCTTTAATTGCAGCACATGGGAGGCAGGTGCAGGTGGATCTCTATGAGCTAAAGGCTAGCCTGGTCTACAAAGTGTTTTAGGCCAGCCTGACCTGCCTCAAAACAAACAAACAAACAAAAAACCAAAGAACTCCTTAGAAAACAAAAACCACACATGCACATATGCACGCACACACACACTGCGTGAAAAGACATTGAGAAGCTATGAATATTTTGTCTTGTATTTAATAATGGTGATAATAGCCCTAAGAATTATCTAGGCAGTGTTTCTTCTATCATTAACCTTTGTAAACAAGCTTTGCCAGTAGCCACCTGCAATTCCAGCACTTGAGAGAGTGTTGGAGGATCAGAAGTTCAGGGGCAACATGAAAAGGTTACATGCATGTGTATGATTATCTGGATAGGGTCTCACTATGTAGTAGCTCAAGCAGGCTAGGAACTTATCTTTCCACCTCAGTCTCCCAAACACTTGCCTCTCCCCCACCCCTTGTACACCTTTCGTCTTTTACACCCAACAACTCAGTTTCAAACAGCCCAGGCTCCCATACTTGCTATCTATTCTCGGCTCTGACTCTCCTGTGTTTCTCTTTCAGTCCAACACCTTGAAAATTCATTTCCTGTTAATTTAGGTAGGTCTAATTATGATGTTAATCAAGTCTGAAAGGCTTTTTTTTTTTTGAAGCCAGAGTAGCCCTGGCTGTCCTGGAATTCACTTTGTAGATCAGGCTGTCCTTGAACTCTGACAGATCAGCCCGCCCCTGCCTCTGGAGTGCTGGGATTAAGTGCCACACCATGCCCGGCCTTGGGATGCTTTTTAAAAGGGTGTCCATTGGAGGAATAATAGGATTTGATGCAAAATGAAGACACAGGGGCTGGCATGATGGTTCACCAGCTAAGAGGGTGCTTATTGCTCTTGCAGAGGGAGGCCCCAGATTTGTGTCCCCAGCACTCACGTCCACGTGAGTGCCTCACAGCCACCTGTACACAATTCCATGAGATCCAGCACCCTCTGTCCTCTGAGGTAGGGCACCTGGCACATATGTGGCACGCATCAACTCATGCAGGCACACATACAGACAAATAAAAGTCTTTACAAAAATTAAGGTACAATAAGGAACCCACACACTGCTATAGCCCTGCTGCCTTAGAGAAACTGCCTATTTTTTCATTCCTTTGTGAATCTCCCCCATCATAAAAATGCAACCTCAAGCTCCCCTCTACATCGCTGATACTGCTCTGAGACTGGAGCAGAAGTTTCAACAGGCTTTCCTAACAGCTCCTGCTGACTGGAGCTTACTGGGCACTGAGCCTAAAACTGGGTGTTTACCAAAACCGTGCTTTCTAAAAACCGGGACACACCCCTTCTCCACATATGTATGCGGCCTATACAAATGAAGTTGAAAGCCCGCGCGTCTGAGCCTTCTGAATGTGCCTTCAGATAGAGCCGTCTCCTACAACTATGACAAACAAAATGTCCCTCCTGCTGCCACGTGTAATCCCCTCCCCCACTCCAGTCAAAGAACACAAGCCACGGAAGCCAAAGTGCCATTTCCATTTGTTTTAGACCATGTATAATGCCATCACCTGGATTCATTAAGCCAATTCATTAAGCACTCATTAACCGCTTAGTGCTAACTTTCCACTTTATAATCACAGGAGACCAGGCATGGTGGCACATGTCTTAAATCCTAGGAGTTGGTAAGTAGACACAGGCAGAAGATCAAACTCTATGAGTTCAAAGCCAGTTTGATCATAGATTGAGACCCAAACTTACAAAGAAAAACAAAACAACAACAACAAAAAAAATGGAACCAAAACAACAGCAGCAATAACCACTCAGCTTTAGAATAACTCCCATCTTTTTGCAAGGTAGATTTTGATTTTTGACTCTCCCTTAATACAATGATTTTTTAAAATTAATTCATTTACTGTGTATGTATGCATGTGTGCTAGAAGCCGGAAGACAATTTATGTGGGATCAAACTCAGGTGGTGTGCACCTTACCCTTGGAGCCATCTCAAACCCTCAATTTATCCTTCCTTCTCCTTGACAGCAACTCAAAAAACTTCTACTGGAATGCTAACAGTGAAATTTCTCTTAAAAAAGAAGTCCTATTACCTGATTTTGAATTATGAGAACTCAAAATAAATATTTTATCACAATCTATGTCAGATGATATTTTTCTGTTTTGTTTCCTGGTTTTCTTGCATTTCTGGAGACTGCACCCAGAGTCTCTTTCCTACTAAGCAAGAGTCTGACCACAGAGCCATACCCCAAGCAGGGACTTGCTTTTAAAGGGTTCTTCGGTACACTCAAAATTAAACTTTCTTGAATGATCTTAAAATGAATCTTAAGAAGGCAAAGGGCTATAGTTGTTTAATACAGAGTACCAGACTGGGGGGGGGGGCAGAAAAAGAAAAGGGGGTGGGGGGCGCTGTAAAATTCTGACTTCATTAGAGTCCCTCACTAGCCACTTCAACTCACTGTGAGCATTTACTATGGCAACTGTTTACAGTGTCAGGGCCTCTTGCCCGCAATGGTCCAAAGGGATGCTGATTATTAGCAAGCATGGCTCCTAAATCCTGCAGTGAAGTGTGACTGGCCTAGAGGACACGTGCTGTTAATGCTGCAACAATAACAAACTGGGCAGTTAGAAAGAGAAAACGCTAACACTAGCCATCAAAAAGAAGGGGTTTACTCTTGAAATTCATGATTCCATTTAAAAATATCTGGTTTGGGGCTCAGTGGGTCAAGGCCCTTGCTGCTGAGCCTGAAGACCTGAGCTCAATTCAATACCCAGAGCACATACAGCGATGGAGGGAACTAGCTCCTCCCCTTCCCCTAAAATCAATCAATAAATGTTAAAACAAAAGGTTTGGTTCACCACAACAAAACACCATGGGCTGCATTAAACTCAACAGGAAAACAGAAAAACAACGACACATTTTGTACAGCAGTTAGGATGGGGACAGACCGAGTCAGGCCTCTTCTGCTGTGACTAGGGTGACACAAGAGGAAGTCAAATTATCTGAAAAGAAAAGAACCAACCAACCAGTGTGACGACAGTGCTCTGGGGTTCCCCTAGGTGTACTCAAGTGAAATCTGGTTAGGACCCGATGAAGTTAATCCAATCTTAGGAATTGGAAGCACAAACTGGCAGTGTCCATGGAAACGAAGGTTAGCCTGTAGCAGAGGCCTCTGGTCAAGTAGAAATACCTGCATGCCCTTGAGTGTATGACTTCATGTCTCTGAACTTTATCTGTTTTGAGCATGTCTAGAGAATTACTATTGGATGTGGATGCAATCAGGATCTCCAGCTGCACACAGACACTTCCCTTTATCTGCTGTTACCACCAGCAAGATGAAGAGCTGAGGGTTAAGATCTAGCTCACTTGCCCACTATAGCCACACCCTCCCTCTCCTCCCTCCCTAATCTCCCTTGATCTGCTCTCCCTGTGAAGCACTATCTTGACTGAGACTCCCTTCTGCAGAGACTCTTGTGGGTGTATTTACCATTGCTTACAATTAGAAGCACTCTGATGTGAGGTTAAAAAAAGTCTAGAAGGTTTTCAAGTTAAGACTTCCTATTTTATTCTAGGCCTTTTTGCTTCTAGTCACTGGGGGGAAAAGCAGGCAGGAAGAACTAGGAGGCACTGAGTTTTGACCTGGAAGCAGAGATGTGATCTGGTGCGAAGTAAGAAAGGCCCGAGCTGCAGCGTTCCGGACTGCAGAGGGAGCAGTGCTTAGGATACAACCAAAGAGTGAGTCTCCCCGAGAAAAATTCCTCACGGAACAAAGTACTGAAAAGACACAGGCAAGTTCGCGGGGCCCTTTCTACCTTCCCCTGTGGCCTTGGACGAGGCTTCCCTGCATGTGTCTGGAAGAAGAGCAGCCCCTGAAGGCTCTCACATTTGCTGCCAAAGGTAACTTTCATCACTAGATAACAAGTTCATTACACTAAGCAAGAGGTGGACGGCAGCAGCGCCTCTTTCAGCCCCGTCAGGAGGAACCCGGCCATCATTCTCTCCAGAGGCTTCACCTACCACTTCTGTTGATGTTTCTGCATGGTCAGAAGTCACGTGTTCCTGAAGAGATGTTTCCGTGTAGCCCATTTTTCCACAATAGGGACAAGTAAAAGACTGGGGCTGCTCTACAGAGAAAGCTTCCCCACCATAGTACAAATCTGAAAAAGAAGAGAGAGTTCAACTGAGAAATACCCGTGCTTCTTCTCAGACACGCAAGTACAATCACAGTACACACAGTGTGAAGGACCAATAACCCTACTCTCTTGGTAAGTGAGGTTTTGGTTGTTTTTTAAAATTAATTTTTGAGACAGGATCTCACGGTGTAACCCTGGCCAGGAACTCATCAATCTGCCTGCCTCTGCTGGGATTAAAGGAGTGTAGATGAGGAGTTTAAAAACAAAACAAAGCAAAAAGCAAATCAAACCAAACCACTTCAAGAGTATCAGATTACAGTGGGAAGCCGGGCTTCAAATAACTCGGTTAACACTTATAAAACCTTTATTTCCACACGGGACTCAGCATACTCTTCCAAAATCTTTTCTCCAGACAGCGAGTAAGAGGAAACAAAGCAAACAAGTTTCCCCTCACCTACAGCTTCCAGGGTTTCCCAAAAGCCCACGGATATGGGTTTAGTCCCTAACCTGCAGTACTACTGGGAAGAGGCGGAACCTTAAGGAGATAGACGGCCAGGTAAAAGAAAGGTCAAGTCAGTGGGAATGCGCCCTTCATGAGAGCACTGGGACCCAGGCCCCTTTCTGTTTGTTCTCCACCTGTCAGGAGACTGTCTGTCGTCTGTTCCTGCTAAAACGAATTATGCCACCATCTCCCAGAGCCACACAGCCAAACAATGAGGGTAAAACCTTGAAATCCAGAAACGGAAGTAAATCTTTCAAACGGATTCTCTCAGGTATTTTATCACAGTGATGGAAGGCTAACATCCTGCCTCTATACAAACTTAAATCTGAAGCTGCTTAGTCTACATCTGGATCTAATTATAATTTTACTGTACAGTTTTTTCCTTATTCCTCCTCCCTCCCTCCCTCCCTCCCTCCCTCCCTCCCTCCCTCCCTCCCTCCCTCCCTCCCTCCCTCCCTCCCTCCGGGTTTTTGAGACAAGGTTTTCTCTGTGTAGCCGGGTTTTTGAGACAAGGTTTTCTCTGTGTAGCCTCGGCTGTCCTGCCCACCTCTGCCTCTGGAATACTGGAATTAAAGGTGTGATCCATTACCACTCGGTTTCCTTATTTCTTTATATACAGTAGTAACACTAATATTGGAAGAAAGAACAGAAAGATGTACCATGCACAAGGATGTAAGAACTCAGGAAAGAAAAGATAACCATGACCAATATACAAACGGTTAGCTGCAACTATCTGTCTACAGAATATGGCATCAGCACAATTCACTGGCCAAACAGTTCTCTGAAGAATGAACCAGAGTCTGTGGAAATAATCTATTTGTATCATTAGTATCATTCTCCACAGGTAACCTAGAAGAAAAACCATAGCAGCTTTAGTACGATATACTACTTCACTACAAAGATGTGTTTCATTTTTTAACTGGGGGGGGGGGGGGAAGCTCAATTTTAAGAGTCTAAGCTTACTCTGTGAGAAGACAATGATGAGCTGGCATGGTGGCTCATAAGGGAATCTAACCTAGAACCACGGAGACTGAAGAAGGATGACCACAAGCTCAAAGCCACTCTGGGCCGATAGCAAGACCCTGCCCAAAACGAGAGATGGGGGAGGAGAAGGAGAATATTAATTAAGAGAGATTTAAACTGTCTTAAAAATATCACTCATAGCCGGGTGTGGTGGCGTACACCTTTAATCCCAGCACTTGGGAGGCAGAGGCAGGCGGATCTCTGTGAGTTCGAGGCCAGCCTGGGCTACCAAGTGAGCTCCAGGAAAGGCGCAAAGCTACACAGAGAAACCCTGTCTCGAAAAAAAACCAAAAAAAAAAAAAAAAAAAAAAAAAAAAAAATCACTCATGTATGTGTGTGTGTGTGTGTGTGTGTGTGTGTGTGCACATGCATGTGTGCACATGTGTATGTGTAGGTGCATGTATATGTGTGTCTATGTCTGCATTAAGACTTATAAGGTAGCTGGGAGGAGGTGGTGCATGCCTTTAATCCCAGAGCTCGGGAGGCAGATATCAATGAGTTCAAGGCCAGCCTGGTCTGCAGAGTGAGTGAGATCCAGGACAGACACCAAAACCCCACAGAGAAAGCCTGTCTTGAAAGAAATAAACAAAAAAAGACTTACAAGCTAGATTTGTGGTAGTTAAGAATTAAGAAGAAAAAAAGACAAGTATGGTGGTGTGTGCCTAAAATCCAGGCAGCTTAAGTTGAATAGTGAGACCCTGTCGTAAAAACAAACACCCAGTAGCAAATAACAATAAGTAGCAAAAATAATTTATTTGCCCAGTGAATGGCAAACCCACAGCCATGACATCCCTGGTAAAAGACTAAATGCCTTTTCCCTGATAGAGGAACAGGACAACATCTCCATTCTTGCTACTGCTATTCAGTATTTCCCTCAAAGATCTAACTGCAGTAAATGAAAGGTATCCAATGGAAAAGAAGAAAAAACCCACGATCCTAAGAATCCACGAAGTTAGAACTAATCTTAAATTACTAGTACTAATAGGTCAATGTAGCAACATAGCAAGCTACACAATTCATATATAAAGTTTTTTTCTATAACATTTACAACAAATAATCCAAAGATAAAATCAATTTAATTTCATTTACAAGAGCCAAAGAATACTTAGAAGTATATTTAACGAAAGAAATAACAAATCTATAAGCTCAACATAACCACTATCAAATCTATAAGTTCAACATAACCACTATCAAAATCCAGTTGGTTTGAGAAAATTGGACAGTGTCCCAAAAACTCAGAGAAACTCAAGGGACCCAGAATGCTCAAAAGTCTGACTAGGAATAAACTCAAAGACTCAGAAATTTCAACTGTCTACAAAGCTTTGGAAATGCAAACATCACAGAGCTGTCATGAGCAGAGATTCAGATCAATTGAAAAGACTAAGTCCAAGCAAGGGGGCAGTGGCACACTCCTTTAATCCAGCACTCGGGAGGCAGAGGCAGGTGGATCTCTGAGTTTGAGGCCAGCCTGGTCTACACAGTGAGTTCCAGGACAGCCAGGGCTACAGAGAAACCCAGTCTTGAAAAAAAAAAATTAACAATAAACACATAAATGGGCCAAAATAAGCCCTTGTTATTATGGTCAACTTATTCTGAACAGAAGAAAACGAATTAATAAACAATGGATAGTTCAATGACCCCAGAAAACTGGATACCCCTATATAAAATGGAGCAGACTCTCTACCTCAACTCCAAGTGAAAAAAACTAATTTGAATACTAGCACTCCGGAGGCAGAGAGAGGCAGGAGAATCTCTTTGAGTTAAGGCCAATCTGGCTACAAGTGAAATCCCATTTCAAAGGGAAAAGTAGCAATTTTAAGAGCATGAAAGATCTAAATGCTGACAGAACTGGAGTCCTCAGAAGACACACATCCCAGCAACCTCAGAGTGGGCTATGGGCTTTAGATGACAACAAGACACAAAGTAAGGAAAAAGAACAAACTAGGCATTTTAAAATAAAACTTCTGTACTTCAAAATACAGCACCTAGAAAGTGAGAAGATAGTAATCGGAACGGGAGTCAAATCACTCATCTGAAAAGGAACGTGTGTGTGTGTGTGTGTGTGTGTGTACACACACACACACACACACACACACATCACACTAGATATGCATTTAATGTACATAATATACACATATCTAATATATATATAAAACCAATATGTATACAAATAGCTAATAAGCATAAGGAAAAAAAGCTTAGATCATTAACTATCAGAAACCTGAAATCAAAATCACTTGAGATACTGTTTCATGCCCATCAGGAAGCTATAATCAAAAAGACAGTAACAAGTATGTTGGCTAGCTAAGAAATCTCGTGTGAAATGGATAGCTTTTCCTGACTGCTAATGCACTCTCAATAATACTCGAATGCTATCAGCAACAGCATCGGCCCGAGTTCAGCGCTTGTTTCCAGAGGCACTCTATCTATCTATCTATCTTAGTGCTCACAGTTGGGGATTTTTTCAAAGGGTTTCTTAAGCAAACTATAACTAAGAGAAAGAAGGACAGAGGAAAGAATTTTATTTGGAATGATCTGGATCCTTGGATATGCTGATGGGGATAGTTTCAGGCTGTTCTGCTTTTTCATACCCATACAAAGCCCTCAAGTGATAATCTCTCATTACGAACTTACCAAAATCTACCCTTGTTAATATGCACTGCATCGGGTGGTCAGTTGTATGCCTGGTTGTCGTTGCCCCGCTTTCATAACAAGATGCACAAAGATCGTAATCGTAGCAAATTAAACACTTGTATCTGCGACCTCGAAAATTTCCTTTTAAACATGCATCACAGCTGACACCTATAAAACAAGAAGAAGCACCTTCAATTAGCAGCTAGAACCCAGCGGAACCCAGCCATCCCAGCAATGGGGTAAACTGCTTGCTCAGAAAGGTCAGTTTATGATCCTAGTGAAGACGACACTGGGTTGTGTGTGCAGGCAGGAGGGCTGAGGCGAACTTAAGGCTGGCTTCGTCAACAGTGAATTTAGGCCAGGCACATGGTGACAAACTGTCCGGGAGGAAGCTTCAAGTATCTTAGTGTAAAAGCCCCTGCTATGAAGTGCCTTGGGACCAGAAAAGGTAATTACAAAACATTCTTTCCATAGGGTCACGGTCCAGTTTTTGCCAAATGACTCAATAATGCCACCAAACACCAGGCAGGTATAACATCTAAATTTTAAACAGTAACACACACAAAGAAATGCCATAATCAGACTCTAAGTTCATATCAGATTATCAAACACTTAAATACTAATTTTTCAGTATCTGGTTTTCAGATAATGTAGCCCAAGCTGGCCTTGAATTCATGATACTCCTGCCTCAGCCCGCTGCCAGGTGTTGGGATTCAAGGCACATACTACCCCACCTGGCTGCCATCAACAATTCTTAGCACGTTCAAATGAAGATTAAACAAGGTGGCAGGCACTCTGGAAAGAGAGGCACGAAGATCTCTGAGTCTGAGGTCAGCCTGGTCTCCATAGTGAGTTCCAGGACAGCCAGGGCTACACAGAGACCCTGCCTAAAGAGAGAAAGGGAGACAGGGGAGCTGGGGCGCTTCAAGAGGCAGAGAGCAGATCTGTGAATGAATCAAATGATTAGAGTTCAAATGTTTTAAAATTTAAATTGAAAAGTCAACAGGCAGGCTTAACAGTAGAAAATACCTTTTACTTAACATATGATACATTTGTTTGTGCAGAAAGCTCATATATAGCTGAACTCAAAATGAAATACCAGATGAACATGTTAGATAAGAAAAGACGCCTGGCAGTGGTGGTGCACACCTTTAATCCCAGCAGAGGCAGTCGGATCTCTGTGAGTTTTAGGCCAGCCTGGTCTACAAAGAGAGTTCCAGGACAGCCAGGACTACACAGAGAAACTGTCTTGAAATACCAAAAAAGAAAAGGCAGTTTAACAATATATCAATGGTATTACTTCACTCCAAATTAGAAAGGCATACTTTTTTTTTAGCAATTTATGATTCTGCCTAGATTAGTCAAATTCACAGAGAAAGTAGAATATTGGTTATCAAAGCTTGGGGGAAGGGGAACAGGGAGTGTCTGTCTACTGAATAGAGTTCCAGTTTGGGATGATGGGAAAATTCTGGAGACGGATAATGGTCACGACAACAATGTGAATGGACTTAGTGCCACAATAAAAGGCAGGCCATGGGGGTGGGGGGAGACCTATGAATAAATCTAGTCAAAGACAGGAATTTCTTTATGAAGCAAATTAGTAAAAATGTATTCAAAGGCATTAAAGATTTAAAATACAATTTAAAAATGTGGGTGCTGGGGAGCTGGCTTAGCAAGTAAAGTACTGACTGCACAGGCAGGAGGGAGGACCCAGGTAAAAATGTGGGTGCAGCAGTGCCCACTGAGTCCTAGGATCCCTAGGATTTGCTAGACAGCCAGTATAGCCAGCCAATCAGTAAGCTCCAGGTTCAGTGAAGGATCCTGACTCAAAAATAAGGTGGGGAAGAGATCCAAGATGCCCAAAGTTGGCCTCTGGTTTCCACATACATGTGCATATGCATCAGCACACATGCCATCACATACATACTCGTAAACCACACAAATACAGAGGAAGGAAGGGGGTGGGGACAGACACACTAGGCCACAGAACAGAACTGAAAGTTCAATAACGGATGCATGTGCTGAAGACCACGAAGGCAAGGTCAGGGCAGAGAAGTGGGAGGAGGAACAGCAGCCAGGGTGCTGAGAGGCTAAGGACCAGCTCAGAGATCCCTGTGAGAGAGAACGCTTTCCTCCCCAAGGCACTACAGGACCAGAGGCTGGAAGGCAGCCACCAGAAGAGGACTGCAAGGGGACACCAAGCCAAGCTGGAGAGTGAGGAGTTATCTGTTAACTCTCCATCTTTCCCACACATGGGACAGCAGGTAAATTCATCTACATCAAAACCAACCCTTTGCTTCATATTCTAACATGCTAGAGGGAATGAAAGGCCTCATACTTGTTATGTACAATGTTACAGACGAAAGTTTGGTATTTAGAATATGTTAGGAACTCTTACCCATCAATAAAAAGGTAACCAACAGCCAATAGAAAAGTGGACCATTGTCAAGGGGCACCACAACGAACAACAAACCCAACTGCTACAGGAAGAGATGCTTAATCTCCTCAGTCACCAAATACAATAAAACTATCATTAGCTACCACTTTACAGCTAGCAAAAGTTCTATGCTATTAAGTGCCAGAGGGACAGGGAGCTGCAGCAGTAACTCAGACCTTACTGGTAGGTGTTTACAACAAACAACACAGTCACTGTTCTATTGCTGTGAAAAGACCCCATGACCAAGGCAACACCCCCTCCTCTCCCCTCAAAGACAGGGTTTCTCTAGGTAGCCCTGGCTGGCCTCAAACTCAGAGATACAACTGCCTCTGCCCCTGCTGGCACTAAAGGGGTGCACCACCATCACCCACCATCCAAGGCAATTCTTACAAACAAAAGCACTGCACTGGGGGCTTGCTTATAGTTTCAGAGTCTTAGTTCATTATCATGGCTGCATCTATGGTGCTAGAGTAGCTGAGCGCTACCCTGACGCCAAGAAGCTAGGCAGGCAGGAAGAGAGACACTGGGCCTGGGGGCATTTGAAACTCAAAGCCCACCCCCAGTGACACACCTCTTCCAGTAAGGCAACACCTCCTAATCCTTCCAAGCAGTCCACCAACTGGAGGCCAAGCAGCAAACACAGGACCTTCTCACTTCCACCACCACACAAGCCGCTCAAGCTGCTGCTATTAGGTAGCTTGTCACTATTAGCGACTTGTCAGAGTATGTTCAAGGTACTGGGGGCACAACAGTGCAAAAACACTGTCTTGCCTCTGTTGAGCCAGGCAATGTGTGCCCCAAGCCCCATCATATACAAGCGTGCACATGTACATACATGCACACACAGCACATGCACTAGCACATATAGGCACGCGCGCGCGCGCGCGCGCGCGTGCGCGCGCGCGCACACACACACACACACACACACACACACACACAAAATGTAATTTAACAAAAAGAAACAAGCATGGAGAAACAGCTTAGTGGTTAAGAGTACTCCTTGTTCTTTAACCAGCTCCAGAGACTCCTGTTCGATGAGATCCAATGTTTTTCTGGCCTCTGTGGGCACATGCACACATACCCATGTACAAATATTAAAAACACAAGAAGAAAATGAAACCATGGGGTTTTTGATTGATTACAGTTATTTTTGTTTTCAAGATTTTAAAAAAAGATTTATTTATTAACTTATTGTGTATACAGTGCTCTGTCTGCCTGCTTGCCTGCACACATCTTATTATTGATGGTTGTGAGCACCATGTGGTTGCTGGGAATTGAACTCAGGACCTCTGGAAGAGCACTCAATGCTCTTAACCTCTAAGTCATTTCTCCAGCCTAGTTTTCAAGATTTTCATTATTTTTAATCCTGTGTATGTGTGTGTGTGTGCATGCACACCCAATGTCCAGAGGACGTATCAGATCCTCTGGAGTTGGAGTTTTAGGCGGTTGTGAGCACCTGACATGGGTGCTGGGAATCAGACTCGGGTCCTCAGGAAGAGCAGCAAGAGTTCTTAAGTGCCAAGCAATCATCTCTCCAGCGGTTCCTTTGTTTGTTTGTTTTTGAGATAGATTCTCATTATGCAACCCTGGCTGTCCTGGAACTTACTATGTCCACTGCGGTGGCTTTTGTCTACCAAGTGCTGGAACCACAGGGTTTATTTACAGCTTTTAAAGCACTGCTAAAGTAACACTACAGTGACCAAGGCTGGTCTCCAGTCTCGGACCGGGGAGGTGGCTCGGCAGGAGGAAGTGCTTGCCATGTGTGCCTGACGTCCTGAGTTTGATTCCGGGAACCCATGGTTGCTGGGGAATGGCCTGTATGTGCTCTGATTGGTCAGTGGCCAGGCAGGAAGTATAGGCAGGACTAACAGAGAGGAGAACTGAGAGAACAGGAAGGAGGAGGGAGACACTGCCAGCCGCTGCCACGACAAGCAGCATGTGAAGATGCCGGTAAGCCACAAGCCATGTGGCAAGGTATAGATTTATAGAAATGGATTAATTTAAGATATAAGAACTAGATAGCTAGAAGCCTGAGCCATTAGGCCAAACAATTTTTTTTTTTTTTTTTTTCCAAGACAGGGTTTCTCTGTGTAGCTTGGCGCCTTTCCTGGAACTCGCTTTGGAGACCAGGCTGGCCTTGAACTCACAGAAATCCACCTGGCTCTGCCTCCCGAGTGCTGGGATTAAAGGCGTGCGCCACCACCGCCTGGCTAAAGATTTATTTATTTATTTATTTTGTATACAGTATATATGACTGCAGGCCAGAAGAGGGCACCAGATCTCATTACTGATGGTTGTGAGCCCCCATGTGGTTGCTGGGAATTGAACTCAGGACCTCTGGAAGAGCAGTCAGTGCTCTTAACCTCTGAGCCATCTCTCCAGCCCTCCAAACAGTTTAAGCAATATAAGTCTCTGTGTTTACTTGGTTGGGTCTGAGCGGCTGTGGGACTGGCGGGTGACAGAGATCTGTCCTGACTGTGGGCCAGGCAGGAAAAGTCTAGTTACACATGGTGGAGAGGACTGATTTCTGAAAGTTGTCCTCTGACCTCCAACATGTGCTGTGGCACAAGACCCAACATGCACATGTACGTGCATACAGAATTTTTAAAATGAAAAGAGAAACCTGCAGTCCTTTGAAGAGGACCTGAGATAAACAGGAAACAAATTACACTAACTTTGCAATTAGTAGAAATCAGGGTAATTTTGCTTCAGGAAGAAAGAATCTGAGACAAATGTTAACACATTACAATGCTTACATGCTGAGTATGTAGTGGAAGCTTCCTATTTCTACTTGAAGAATCAGAGGAAATAAAAACTGTAATAAAAATAAAATAAACAATAAAAAGGTCTTGCAAAAGGAGAAAATTTCAGGGGTTCTATTTTTGAAAATACTAACTTATTTCTGTGTATGCATCAGGGAGCTGCAGGAACCGGAAACTAGGAGGCTGGCTCTTCGAGGGGCTCTATTACATCACCCCTGCTTCTTGAGAAACAACCCTCTAAGGCAGCATTAGGGAAGCGGAAGAGATGGGGGCAGGGAAGACAGCAGGGGAGGGACGTGGACATGATAGAAGTACATTATGTACAAACATTTCGACCCAGGGAGGCCATGAACTCTAAATCCTCCTGCCTCAGCCTTTGGAACAGCTGGGATTAAAGGCCTATACCACCAGTCCAGGTTAGGAATTCCTCCAGGTACGTGCTTAAACATATATGTCTTTTCACAGGGTGACAAGTGTTCAAATCCGGCTAGCTCTTCCTAGGCACCTTCTGTCAGTTCAAATAGGGCGGGATTTCTCAGCTGTTTGCAAACTGATGTCTACTACATTCTTTCGGAACTTTGCCATCTTCTTATCTAAAGCTTTCTCATCTGGCCTCACCCCTTCAGAACACTGCAGAGTAACAATCAACATCATTTCCAAATACATAGCTTTTCAATTTCTGTCTTCTTAAATCTATAAAGAAGTCTGTAAGGACCTGTTTAGCATGAGAACCAATAACCTGTGGCACATGACATTGGCACATGACATTAGCACATAGCTGAATTATTAAACACTATACCTCAGTGTACTACACTTGACACAGAAATCGCTACCAAAAAACAAGGTGCAAAAGACACATATAATCATATAAAAGACTGCCATAGTGGTACACGCCTTTAATCCCAGAACTCTGGAAAGTTCAAGGCCAGCCTGGTCTTTAAAGGCTACATTAGGATTCTGCCTAAGAACAAAACAAAACAAAAAACAAAACCAACAAACTTAAAGAACTAAAAACACCCCCCCCCCCAAAACCAAACAAAACGACAGAGTAAATACTGTATATATATTATGTATGTGACTCGTGGGGGCCTGAGGCCTACCCCAATGGCCAACCCACCTACTTTTTGAGACAAGGTCTTTCAATGAACCCAGACTGAATTAGAGATCCACCAGTATCTGTTTTTCTCTCACCCTGACCACAGCCCTGGGATTATCTTTAGATGTGTGAGTGATTCGAACTCAGATCCTTGTGCCTGCAAGTGAGCCATCTCTCAGTCCTCCGTCCCCCATGTAAAATTTAAAATATACAGTAATACTACATCGTTGTGCATGGTCACATACACAGCTGGAAAACATGCTAGTACATGTGTGGCAAGGATCCAACACCGTGGGCCGGGGGTGCTGGTGCAGACCTTTAATCCCAGCATTTGGGGGGCAGAGGCAGGCGGTTCTCTAAGTTTGAGGCCAGCCTCGGCTACAGAGTGAGTTCCAAGACAGCCAGTTCCATAAAGAGAAACTTTGTCTCAAACACACACACACACACACACACACACACACACACACACACACACACCAAAAAAACCACAAAACAAAACGACCCACAAATACAAACAAACAAAAATCCAACACCAGCAGCAAAAGAGGGATAACCTCAGAGAGACTAGCCAATGAGATCAAGAAAGGGTGCAAGAGGCCAATGAGATCAAGAAAGGGTGCAAGCCTGGGGTGTGGCTCAGCAGCAGAGCACTGCACAGCATGCAGAAGGCCAGGCTCCATCTCCTGTACTACAAACCAAAACAGGGCACAAAGTACAACCTGCTGTGTGTACAGCACTGTCCTGTCCCATGCACTGGGGGAGACACACTGCCTCATCTCAGCCTGGGGGAACCTGTAAGAAGCTTTTGGTTGGTTTTAGAAATAGGGTTTCTCTGTGTAGCCTTGGCTGTCCTGGAACTCATGAAGATCCTCCTGCCTCTGCCTCCGAGTGCTGGGGTTAAAGTGCACCACCACACCGGTTCAGAAGCTTTGTTTCTGTAATGCTGGGGCTGGAACCTGGCGACTGAGTCCAAGGTAGAGCAAAAGATGACTTTTGGTGCCAATTATGACTTGTTTTATAATAAGATATAAATGGGTAAAACAGTTGACTTAGCAAATTCATTATTAAAATGATCCCCCCCCCTCTTTTTTTTTGTACCCAGAATTGGATTCTGAACCTCAAACTTTTCTAATTCTTGTAGAAACTATTTGAGTTTCCAGGTCACTGAGTAGCTCTCCCATGTGCATATGAGCTAGGTATGCTAAGAACCCCAGACAGTGTAGATGCTTGACCACAGCATCCAGCAGCTGTCTAAAATGCCGCCTGGCTTCCCTGGCCCGAGGCACACAAACAGCAGCAGCCTACATCGGAGAGGCTGGCCACATTCATTCACCAGTGAAAAATGTCCAACAACTGAAGGATGAAACACAGTCTGGATCCTTGGTCCCTTCACTGGAGTGTCTTTAAACTGTGTGCTTACTTAAAAATAAAGTGTCGGGGGAAATGAAGAAAAGCACAAGTTCTTGATGTTCTTAACCCAAGATATGTAAGCAAGACACAGAAAATACACTGATAGCATCGTGCTTTTACTGCTATTTGAGCTAAAAATGTCTGCACGTGCATTCATGACCAATCCCTGTCAAGCAGGGCAAATGACAGCTCCTCCACTGTGTTAGGAGAATGTTTGCCCTGGGTTTGTGTTAGGAGACATTTCACTCCAGCCGCCCCACTCTGCCACGACTGTACAAAGCGGTCCCAAACTCCATGTTCTACACACACACACACACACACACACACACACACACACACACACACACACCAAGTCAGCCACTTTCTCCTCTTCTAGGCTAACCCATCTAACAAGTCCTCCCAAACCCCACCTTCAACAGTCTACTGTTGGCTCCATTTCCCCACTGAGTTCAGACCCAAGGAACCGATGGCAGATCCGAAGCTCTGGACAGAACTAGGAGTGACTGATAATCAGGACATGACAAAATCGCTCCGCTCACCTTCACTTTCTACACCATTTACAAAGAAACAAACCATGCAGTGGTGGCGCACGCCTTTAATCCAGCACTTAGGAGGCAGAGCCAGGCAGATCTCTGAGTTTGAGGCTAGCTGGTCTACAGAGTGAGTTCCAGGACAGTCAAGGCTACAGAGAAACCCTGTTTCTAAAACCAAACCAACCAAAAACTGTAGTGGGTAGCTCTTGAAACACTGTCCCCTAGTGTGACAGCAAGTAACTGCCTCACCTGCCTATGACCTGCCCCTGGGGCGTGGTTGAGAGGGAACCCCTTAAGACTCAGGTGCTTACGTGCTAGGCCCTTCTGGATACCTCATGGTCCTGGAAGCTGGATGGCAGACCAAGCCAGAGTTCTCCGTTGGATGGTACCTCATCTCTCCTGGATCCTGTAACCAACCCCTAATGGCTGTAAGTTACCCCAGCAATAAGCCTCTCTTGATTACCAGATAAATTATGTGGAATTGCCTCATTAATTACAGTTACACAAAAACTACAAGGAAACAAGCAGTGTGTTATGATACAAATTTGTAATTGCAGCTCATGGGGTCAGACAGTCAAGGAGGGTAATCTCTCCACAATGAAGGCAGGCACAGGCCCATCAGGGGTCTCCTCTCTTTCCTCACGGCTGTTTGAAGTAAAGCAGGTACAGGTTCCTGTTAGGACTATTTCTTAGCTCCAAGCCCACCCACCCTTCTGGATCCCCCCGGTACCATCTGACAAAGAAAGGGTATCCTTCATAATTTTAACAACAGGGTAGGTGTAAAGCCATGGGCAGATACTGTTACTAAACACCCTCCCCTCATTGAAGGGAGGCTCAGCATGCCCAGGATAGTAAAGTTAGGGAACCCTGTGCGGGGAGAGCTATCCAGACTCCTCAGGCTGCTGCTTTCTCACTTCTATTCCGACAATGGGAGGCCCAGAGAGGGAGAGAAAGCAGGAAGAGGTGAGTATCCCTTCCGTAGCAGAGGGTCCCAGCGCTCTCACGACTGGCCAGCTCAGAAGGCAGAGTACCAACTGTATGGGAACAGGCCAGAGGGACTCTGAACTCACTAACCTAAAAGTAAGGCCAACATTCCCCTGTTCACAATGACGGAGACCTCTGCACCAGTGGCTCTCAACTGTGGGTCACAACCCCCTTGGGTGTCAAACGACCCTTTCACGGGAGTCACTATCAGAAATCACAGACATTTACGTTATGGTTCCTAACAGTAGCAGAACTATAGTTATGAAGTAGCAATGAAATAATTTTATGGGGGGGTTAACACAACACGAGGACTGAGGAACTGTATGAACTGTTGAAGCATTAGGAAGGCTGAGAACCACGGCTCTACACTGTCCCGTGCAGTAAGAGCAATGTGAACCCATCGGCAGCTAAGTGGACCTAGTGAGAGAGCTGGTGAGTGAGCCTAGTGAGGAGAGTGGAGAGTGGGCCTAGTGAGGAGAGTGGAGAGTGGGCCTAGTGAGGAGAGCCGGTGAGTGGGCCTAGTGAGGAGAGCCGGTGAGTGAGCCTAGTGAGGAGAGCCGGTGAGTGAGCCTAGTGAGGAGAGCCGGTGAGTGGGCCTAGTGAGGAGAGCCGGTGAGTGGGCCTAGTGAGGAGAGCCGGTGAGTGGGCCTAGTGAGGAGAGCTGGTGAGTGGGCCTAGTGAGGAGAGCCGGTGAGTGGGCCTAGTGAGGAGAGCCGGTGAGTGGGCCTAGTGAGGAGAGCCGGTGAGTGGGCCTAGTGAGGAGAGCTGGTGAGTGGGCCTAGTGAGGAGAGCTGGAGAGTGGGCCTAGTGAGGAGAGCCAGGGAGGAGGACACCTGACCTGGCGAGCCCTGAAGCTTGGCATTCAAACAGCACCTCCATAAGGAGGAGCCAGGGCTCCCTGAAGCCATGGGTCACACGAGGGACTGGGGAACAGCAAGTACAGGAGACACCCAGATCTACAGAGAATGACCCAGAAAAGAAGGATGGGAGCATGTAAAAGAGACACGGGAGACAGTGAGTGTGGCGGCGAGTGCTCCAGTCCTGGTTCTCAGGAGGCAGGAAGAGGATCCAGGCCAGCCTGGCTGGTCTACATAACAAGTTCCAGGCCAGCCAAGACCAGACACTGGAGCATCAGAAGGAAAAGTAGCAGTAACAATATTGGGGAAGAGTCCATGCTGACAAAAGCGGAAAGGCCAAGGGAGAAAGAAACATGAAAAACTCTTCCTTGCTGTAGATGGAACTGAGATCCCATCCCTACTTCATTTGGCCCGGTGTCATTACTAGACGGGTAACCCTAAAGTGAAATTCAGTCCTCAACGGCCCTGGACACACTTACCCACTCATGAGACTATGACTACTGCCTCCGACCCCGAAGTTCTGGACGATGGTATCTGAGACCATGAGTCACAATTTTGTGAAAATAAGAGCTAGAATGGTCTCAAAAACTTACCTTGCTCCTTTTTCAAACTTTTAAAATTTTGTAATGGAATTGGGACAAAATGAATTTCACAAGGGTGAAAAGAATGAAATGTCACAGATTTAAAAACTAGACAGTGGAATTAGAAGAATGGAAAAAGCTGAATTCTAGTCCTGGAACCAGGAAACAAAGAAAACTCAATTTAAGAGACACCCAACAAAACGCCTGCACTGGCAGTGTGAGGTGCTACTCCAACCGGAGCAACCAAAGAAAGGGGGAGACGGACAGAACTTCCTGAGACAGCTAGAGTCTAAGCTGTTTCTCCAAAATTCTCTCTACCTAAGTGGAGAACAGTTCACCCACTAAAGAACACAAGGGGAGCTCAAAGCATCACTGACAGGAATAAAGTGTGTGACTACAGTCAAGACAGGGACTAGGTCACATGGAAGATCAGAAGGAAAAGGGAAGGAGGGAAGGAAAGAGGGAGGGAGAATAAAACACCAAAGGAGAGCCGGGTGGTGTGGTGGCGCACAACTTTAATCCCAGCACTCAGGAGGCAGAGGCAGGTGGATCTCTGTGAGTTCGAGGCCAGCCTGGTCTACAGAGTGAGTTCCAGGACAGCCAGGGCTACACAGAGAAATGTCTCAAAAAAATAAAAACAAGCAAACAAATAAAAAACCACCAAAGGAGAAAACTGAAGAATAGTCCAGGAACTCCGACAGTGGAGACAGAGAAAACAACCAATGGGATAATTCATGAAACCTTTCCAGGAGAGAGAACACAAACTGTCAGACAGAAAGTGCCCTCGGAGCTGGAGAGACGGCTCATTGGTTGAGTGCAGCCTGCTCTTCTAGAGGACTCGAGTGAGTCCAGTTTCCAGCACTTCAGGCAGCTCACCACCTCCTTTAACTCAAGCTCCAGGGAATCTGCCGCCCTCTTCTGGTCTCCACCAGCACCTACACCCACACATCAATAAAAAATCTTAGGGAGGGAGGGAGGGAGGGAGGGAGGGAGAAAGAAAAGGCAACCACTGAGCACTCAACCCCGGGGGATACCAGTTTCCAGGAAAGATAGGGAATTAAGTAAAGGTTTCCACAGAGATCAAGAATCCTAGCTAGGCATGGTGGTACATGCCTACAGTCCCTGTACCCAGGAGGCTGAGACAGGAGCATCCTAAGTTGGGGCCAGTCTGCAATACATACCAAGACCTTGTCTTAACAAAACAAAGGCAATAAAACAAACAAACAAACAAACAAACGTAAATCTGACGTTTTCAATATGACCACTAATGTACCCTGATGCCAAGACTCCATATTAAAGCTCTCCACCCAGAAAAGTCACCATTCAAATATGAGGGTAGTTAGCAGACACGGACATCTGAGAATATTTCCTACAGGCCTTGACACTTTCTTCCGAACTACAGAAACCCAAAGAGTAACCGAGTTGAGTAATGGTGCAGGAGGTAGAGACGCTTAGATCCCATCTGAAGGAGCAGCAATCCAAGTCACCAGGAAGACAGTGACATGGCAGGTAACAGTCAGTGAGGTGGCTATTCCACTGGAGGCCAGAGGCAGACACAGTTGAACTCAGGGTTGGAGGCTGGAGCTCAGTGGTAGAGCATTTGTCCAGAACATATGAGGCCCTACCCTCAGTCCCCAGCACCAGCAAACAAGCAAGAAGACAGAAACCAAAGTCTGGCTTCAAGTGATGATGGTCATCACCCAGATCCAGAGGCCATGCTATTATTACAGTTTACTGAAGTGTAGCATACAGAACGGACACAAATCAGAAATGCGGCTTCATTTTCACTGGTGAACATGTCTGAAATAACAAGTGGTCTAGACTCAGTAACAGACACTACCCATACTAGCTCAGCTTACCACGATGAGCACCCTAGCCCAGGCTGGCTTCTTTCCATGAACGCACGTGCATACATACATGAATATGTATCATCCCTGGCACTACTTTCACAGTCAAAGACACAAGGCGCTTGGAGTAGCTTACAAGATTGAAAGGAGAGCACCCAGCTCAGCTCAATCCAAACCAGTCATGTTCTGCCCTTTTGGTTTCACTGTTCACACTGCACACGGGGGACCTTCCAGTCTAGATTAAGTGCCATGATTTCCTTTGAAAAAAATCACTTGTGGGGCCGGGTGGTGGTGGTGGTGGTGGTGGTGGTGGTGGTGGTGGCGCACACCTTTAATACCAGCACCCTGGAGGCAGGTGGATCTGTGAGTTCAAGGCCAGCATAGTCTACACAGCTAGTTCCAGGACAGGTTCCAGAGCTACAAAGAAACCCTGTCTTGAAAAAAAGAAAAAAGGAAGGAAGGAAGGAAGGAAGGAAGGAAGGAAGGAAGGAAGGAAGGAAGGAAGGAAGGAAGGAGGAAAAAACAGGAGAAAAAGCACCTGTGCTCTCTCTGCATTGGTGACTGTAAAGCAGCCCCCGTGAGCAAAGATGAAGTATTGCCAGTGTTCCAAACACATGTACAAAACAGCTCAGGCGTGAGTTATGGTGCTGCTGGCTATGCTGGTGAATGAGGACCATCTATTCATTATGATCTCTATAATATGTAATTTTAATTACTTGTATTTCAACAAGAATTGACTCAATAAAGTTACAGAATAATTCTGATGAAAAGGTTCTAACCAGAGGCTTCTAGGAACCTAATGTTCTATTTATTTCGTCTAGGAGCAGAGGTCTGTTTATGTTAACTTCATATATACAAGATAACCACAAATAAAAAGAAGCAACCAGGCAAAGGGCTGCAAGGGGGTGGGGGTGGGGGTGTTACATAAGGACCCTCGCAGCCCTGGGACGGTCTGCACTTCACTGCAGCAGTGCATGTGTGAACATAAGGACCCTCGCAGCCCTGGGACGGTCCGCACTTCACTGCAGCAGTGCATGTGTCCACATAAGGACCCTCGCAGCCATGGAACGGTCTGCACTTCACTGCAGCAGTGCATGTGTGAACATAAGGACCCTCGCAGCCATGGGACAGTCTGCACTTCACTGCAGCAGTGCATGTGTGAACATAAGGACCCTCGCAGCCATGGGACAGTCTGCACTTCACTGCAGCAGAGCATGTGTCCACATAGGGACCCTCACAGCCATGGGACGGTCTGCACTTCACTGCAGCAGTGCATGTGTCCACATAGGGACCCTCACAGCCATGGGACGGTCTGCACTTCACTGCAGCAGAGCATGTGTCCACATAGGGACCCTCGAAGCCCGCAGCCATGGGACGGTCTGCACTTCACTGCAGCAGTGCATGCGTGAACATAAGGACCCTCGCAGCCCGCAGCCCTGGGACGGTCTGCACTTCACTGCAGCAGTGCATGCGTCACAGCTTTTCTTTTGTTTTGGTCTTGGTTTTAGGGACAGGGTTTCTCCATGTAACAGGCTGACTGTCCTAGAACTCACTCTGTAGACCAGACTGGCCTCAAACTGTGACTCCTGGGATTAAAGGTGTGAGTCTGATACACACCCAGCTGTATCAGTTTTAATATTGTACTACTGCTCAGTTACTAGGAGATTCTTATGCACTATTTTCATAACTACATATAATCAACTAACTCAAAATAAAGATTTAAAAAGTGACTATACAGTATGTGTGTACATATAATACGTATTTTCTCTTTAACCTGAATACAGAATGAAGCCCAGAGAATGTGGCACAGGGCTAGTTTCTTATCTGGACTTGGCTGGTCTCCCCTGTTCACTGATGAAGTCCCCATGCTCCCTCTAGGAGACAGAGGACTCTGTTTGCCCCAAGGAAGTGTCCTGCTTTGACCTGGGAGCTGGAAGTGGGCCACAGTGAACAGCCACCTTCTGACTACAGCCTAAAAATTCAACCAATGACAGTCCAGCCAAAGTCCAGTCCAACCAAATCCTCCTCCCTTACTTAGTGTGGGGCCTGAACTTCCAAGGTCCTTGTAAAAGCACTTCAAAGAGTCAGGAGCTCCCAGGGAGGCTGAGGGCAAACTGCTCTGCCTCCTTCTCCCAGGAGTGGCATCAACAGAGTAACTGTCCCTTTTCTCTCTGGGGGTGGGGGTGGGGGTGGGGGTGGGGCTATCTGCTCCAAGTTTCCCATCTGAGCCATGGTGGCCTAGCTTGGAGGAGAGGTACTGTAAAGCTGCAGAGAGCAAGAAGTTGTTGGAGACAAAGTGTTTAAGTTCATGACTGCAAAGATGCTCACGAGAGGGGCCTATCTATTAATGGAGACACTTAGATCCATGGATGTTTGTTTTAGCCCTTGGCCCCTTTCAACAACTTCTTCTTCTTTTTTAAAGACCAAGTCTGGCCTGGAACTCACTATGTAGATCTGGAATTCACTATGTAGACCAGGCTGTCTTCCAACTCAAAGAGGTCCACTGCCATACCCAGCTTATTCTTTTTTAAGTACATACCCTCTAGACATTCTTTCCAATGCAAGACACATTTCTCACATATAAACATAAATGCTACATTCAAAAGGCTGGCTAGTCATATATTTTTCACAACGAAAAGATAAAATTCTTCAAGTCTATGAGGGCATTTTTATTACACCTTGGAAGGCAAGGCCTTTCTAAACAACTGAAACCACCAATGAGAGCAAAGCGGATGAGAAGGAGGCATTCAGATGCCTCCTTGGTAATAAGAGATGGATTCCTACAGTCCTCTGGGATTTGCTTTTGTTCGTTCGTAAAAAGATCAAGCAAAGCTCATGAAAATCTCAACAGCCAGCCAGGCATGAACAGTAAAGTGGACCAGCACTACAGATCCTGTGCATCTCAACTGACCTGTGCTGGATTAAGACACTCTGCCTACCTGCCCCCAAAGGGTCCCCCCCACCCAGGCAAATATCTTTGTCACCTCCCACAGGTTAAAGCCACACTGTAGGCTTGCCCCATAAGCCAACAAACAGCAACTTTTTAGCTTTCTCGTGGTTACAAATCTGCCATATTGTACTACTTGATGGCAAGGTCCTTTGCTAGACTGCTCCCCTCGGTATGCCCATTTGTAAGGTCCAGCTCTTCTGAAGACTGGAAAGTTCAGGGAGCCCTTCCTGAGCATGTTTTAGAGTTCTCTTTGGGAATGCAAATCTGTGCAGTGGGCCAGGTGTCTGTCCAGAAGAAGGGAGTACCAGTTCTATACTGTATCTTCTGCCCTACCATGCCGACTCGTGTCTTTTGCTGCCGAGGGAGCAAGGGAACTAGCGGGAAGGTGAAAGGCAAACTGGAAGGCCAGCCTGGCACTGGGAATCTCCTGCAAATGTCTTTTTAATCTGGGAAGTTCTACTAAATCTGCGGGGGTCCTGAGGCCTTCAGTTTTGTTCTGCTACTCCGCCACCAGTTCTTCGGTCTACTACGTTTCTCTTTTTCAGTGTGTGGCAGCTCACGCCTGTGGTCCCAGCCTCAGAGGCAGCTAAGGTGGGTTTCTGTGAGTTCCAGGCCAGCCAAGGCTATAGAGAGAAGCCCCTCACAGCTGTCCAGAGTCCTCCAAGGCCTGTACTCTAATTAAATTCGTTATCAGCTCCCTGATCCCTTCCGATACTTCTCAAGTCTGGACAGCAGCATCACGAACTCCTCCCAGTCTTCTGCTCCAGATTCCTTTCTTGAGCCAGACGGAAGTGAGTCTGTGTTTCCTTCTATCTAATTCAGTTTCAGTGATCTTTTGACACTGGGCATTTTGAGTTGAAATACCATCACAGCTGGATAAAGCGAACTCATCAGCCTCTTCTGAGAATCCACCTTAGAAAACACTGAGGTGGGAAAAGCACAGGGGAGCAGGCACAGAATGCTGAAGAAACCCGCTGGAAATTTACCCCTTGAAATGTGCCTTCCTCGTGACTTAGAAACTTACAGAAAACTCCAATCATCTAGCAGTTCAACAGGGAACCGGTTCCAGGACAACACCTGCCCAAACCCCACTATGTACAAGTCTGACGTATCAAATGCAGTGTTTGCATATCCTGATGCCATAGATCACCTAGAACACCTACTAGAACACACGGTAACTGACGCAGACAGTTGTTATACTGTTATCATATAGCTCAATCCTTGCACTAAAAGGGAAGAGGGGCATATATGCTCAGCACATGTACATCTTTTTTTTTTTTAATGTTAGTATATTTTAGTATTTTAATCAGTTGGGAGAACAGCGGGCCAACTGTATAAGCATGTGTGTAAGATCAGCCAGGGCTGTGGGTGGGCAAGAGAGTGCTGAGAATGTGTGAGACCTCTGGGTTAAAGAGAAAGGCAAGAAAGGGCAACCGTGGCAGGGAGACAGATTATCCAATTATCCAATATTCGTGCATGAAGGCATCACAATGAATCACATTATTTTAAATGTGTCTTAAAAAAAGAAAGGGAAGAAAGGAGCCAGGCTTTGTGGCTGCAACCCCAGCACTTGAGAAGTAGAGGCAGAAGCGTCAGGTCATCCTTGGTACACGATGAGTCAGAGGCCAGCCCAAGCCCTCTGACAGCACCAAACAACAGAGAGGAAGGAAGAGCAAGCCCAGGCCCCATGACAGGAGTACAAGCTACACCACACAAGAGAGGAGCGGTGTACAGTCACCTCGCCATCCACCAAGAGCGGCTGCAGCTCCACCTGCTTTTCATGGGAAGCAAGTCTAGCTTGTGCACTGTCTGAACAGACAGACCTGGAAACTATGTCTTGATGGCTTGTGCGGCACAAGAGCCTGGAGCAGTGCTGAGGGCATGGGAGAGGCGCCTCCCTAGCGCTGGGACAAAAGGCGTGCACCAACACCACTGTTTTCTTAAGAAGTTGTCTCTAGTCTACCCCATGCCTACCCTGAAAGGCATGGCACTTCCTCCACCTCTTCTCTTGGCAGCTGCCTCAATTTTCACCTAACCTGTACTGTTTTGTGTTAAATTAGAATGGTTCTCAAGCTTAAAAACAAAAACGAAACAAAACAACAACAAAACAACAGGGCTGGAGAAGACTCAACAATTAACAGCACCCAGCATGGTGGCTTACGACTATGTGCAATACTAGTTCCGGGGACCTGATGCCCTCTTCCGGCCTTTGCTGTACAGAACACACATGCACAAATGCCCATACAGATTATATATAAAATGTTTTTGGAGACAGGGTTTCCCCTGGCTGTCCTGGAACTACCTTTGTAGCCCAGGCTGGCCTTCAACTCACAGAGATCCACCTGCCTCTGCCTCCTGAGTGCTGCAATTAGAGGCATAAGCTGATCTCTGAGTTTGAGGCCAGCCTGGTCTACAGAGCAAGTTCCAGGAGATCCAGGGCTACACAGAGAAATCCTGTCTAAAATTGTGTGTGTGTGTGTGGGGGGGCCTGGGTGAGTGAGGCAGTATGCTTGTCTAGTGTGCACAAAGTCATGGGTTTGATCCCCATTACCACATAAACTGGGTTTGGGGGTACAAACCTATACAAACTTAAACTTGCTTTGAAAGAATTTCTGCATTATTTAGTGAGAAATTGGTACCATCTAAATCAGAGGCCAAATGATTTAACCAGTCACTAATTCCGAATCGTCTGAAAACAGGACAATGCTAACTGACGCAGAACCATCAGCACTAGGAGAATCACAATAATGTAATCAATTCTCTCAGCTGGGGGAGAATGCAAAGCCTCCAAAAGTGACAGAGCACTTAGGCGATGCCCACTGAAATGAGCTTGTCACTGTGGTTCTCAATAGGAACTGCCCAACTGCGGGAGGGACTCAGTGCCTGGGGGCTTTCCTAGCACCCACTGAGCACAGTGCCCAAGTGGCTGTCTTGCATAGGAATGCATAGGAAATGGAATGAAGAATTGTCTAGCATCCCACTGGCGACTAAACCTCCCAAAAGACATTTAGCAGCGCGTGCTGCTATTACAGAGGTCCCAGTTTCAGCTCCCAGCACCCACATGGTAATTTACAACCACTCCTAACTCCAGCTCTGAGGGGATCTGATGCCTTCTTCCCAGGACAGCAGGCATGCATGCATGCATATGGTACCCATATATACGTACAGGCAAAACATTCATCCATATAAAAGAAAATCAATCTGGAGTAGGAAAAGATGACTAAAAACATACACAACAAACTTAAAACTTCAACAATTATCTAAGCACAGGGGCCGGAGATGGCTTAGCTGTTGAGAGCGCTTCTGCTCTTGCAGAGGAGCAGTGTTCGGCTCCTGCCACTCCTACCAGACAGCTAACAACCAGGTCACAGCTGCCTGTAACTCCAGTTTGTGGGGGAGGGGATTCCCATACCCTCTGGCATCCTTGGACATCTGCACACAGGTGGAGCACATAAGCTCACAGGTACATATACATACACATAAAAAAACAACTTTAAACAAATTATCTAAATATAACACCTATTTCTATTTTTTATATAAACACAAAACATTTTTCCAGTTTTGGCGAACATTTGTTTTCAGATATTCCACTGTGATGGTTAATTTCACGTGTAAGCTTGAACGGATTAGGGCAGACCCAAAAAGCTGAGTAAGTGTTTTTCTCATGTGACAATGAAGATGGGTGTCTCTCTCTGTACACATGCATGGGTATGTTTGCCTGTGTATGCACACAAGTGGAAGCCAGAGATCAATGCTACTCATCCTCAATTACTCACCACCTCATTCATTCGTTCCTTCCTTCATTCATTCATTCATTTTGATTTTTCAAGACAGGGTTTCTCAGTGTTACATCTCTAGCTGTCCTGGAACTCACTTTGTAGACCAGGCTGGCCTTGAACTCACCAACATCTGCCTGCCTCTGCCTCTGGAGTGCTGGGATTAAAGGTGTGTACCACCACTGCCTAGCTCACCTCATTTGTTTGTTTTGGAGACAGTCTCTCTTGCTGTGGGATGTTCTGTATGCTCTGAATGTGTTGCTCTGATTGGTTAATAAAGTGCTGATTGGCCAGTAGCCAGGCAGGAAGTATAGGCGGGACAAAGGAGAGGAGAAGGCGGGGAAGTGGAAGGCTGAGTCAGGGGACGCTGTCAGCCCCTCCCCAGGAGGAGCAGGATGTAAAGTACTCGTAAGCCACGAGCCACGTGGCAAGGTATAGATTTATAGAAATGGGTTAATTTAAGATATAAGAACAGATATCAAGAAGCCTGAGCCACGGCCATACAGTTTATAAGTCATATAAGCGTCTGAGTGATTGTTTTATAAGTGGGCTGTGGGACTGCGGGGGCTTGGCGGGACCTGGAGAGAAGCACTCCAGCTACACTCTATATATATATAGCCCTACCATAGAACTCACTGTGTAGAGCAGGCTGACCTCAAACTCACAGAGATCTCCCCTTCTCTTCCCTCCCATGTGTTGGAATTAAAGGTATACTCCACCTATTTTTTGAGATGGAGTCTCTCACTGGACCTGGAGTCCATACTGATATGGCTAGGCTAGCAAGGCCCCAGGATATGCCTGGCTACTGACCCCGATAACCCTAAGCTAAGGTCACAGGTGTGCACTGCTGCATCTGGGTTATGTGAGTACTGGAGAACTAACGCAGGGCCTCATGCTTACACGGCAATCACTTCATCCCCTCAGCCATTTCCTGAGGAGTGCTCCACCACTGAGCCACACTCCGAGTCGGTAAAAGGACTTACTATTTACAGATGTTTCATTTTTCTACAAAGTTCCCAGTCTGGTATCTTTGTGAATCTTAGGCTCTTTGACTTTTTCACTTTTTATTTTTAAGAGGTAGGGTCTGACTATGGAGCCCAGCTAGCCTAGCCCAAGTTTCCAAGACACTTCAGCCTCAGGAGCTCATTTCCATACTCTGTAAAACAGAATGACTTTTCAATCTCTTTTAAATCCAAAGTAATGTATCTTAACTAGATGGAGATTCTTATCTACCTCACTGTAATGTCTAAGGTAGTAAAAACATTACGTTAATAAGGTTAACTATTTCAGACAATCAACAGGTATTAAATATGCTGTAAAAATAAGTGAGGCCCTGGCCTCAAGCTAGGTTAAGGACTGCTAACTTAGTTTAGTGGACATCAACAGAACTTAAAAAGTCTTTAATAGAGACAGTTTTCCTGCTTTGTGTTGGTTAATATCTGTACACGTGGCACTTTATTTACTTCTTTAGAGACAGAGCCTCACTATGTAGCTCTGGCTAGGTTGGAACTTATCACAGGGACCCTTGAACTCAGAGAGATCTGCCTGCCTCTGCTGGGATTCAAGGAACATACTACCATGCCTGGTCTGAACCAGAACTTCTTTAAAATGGAATAGAGTTGAAAATATTAAGACCATATGTAAATATGGTTATTATTTTATAATTTTTTTATTTATTTATTAATTATATATACAGTGTTCTGTCTGCACACACCCCTGCAGGCCAGAAGAGGGCACCAGATCTCACTACAGATGGTTGTGAGCCACCATGTGGTTGCTGTGAATTGAACTCAGGACCTTTGGAAGAACAAGCAGTGCTCTTAACCTCTGAGCCATCTCTCCAGCCCCTATTTTATAATTTTTATTTCTATTATGTGTTTATTTTATAGGTACCATAAAATGTATTTTATGCTATAGATCAAGGTCAAGTAATTCTGCAAACTAAAACTGAAGTGTCATCCAACTCGAAATGCTTTCTCCAGGGAACAGACCACACAGTTCAACAAGCCCCTCTAAGTTCCCTCCACTTCTGCCTCCAGCACAAGGGTCTCGCACGTGCCTCTGCGATTCATTTCCCACCCTCAGACCCGCCCTCTCCTATCTTACTCTTCCCACCTCCTACACAAAGCCTTCTGCAAGTCGTTCCCTCATCAGCTGCTTTCTCGCCTTCTCTGTCTTACTTAAAACAAACCACCGGTGGCGCACACCTTCAATCCCAGCACGCGGGAGGCAGAGGCAGGCCGATCTCTGAGTTTGGTGCCTGTCTGGTCTACAGAGTGAGTTCCAGGACACCAAGGGCTGTTACACAGAGAAACCCTGTCTTGAAAAAACAAAAACACAACCTCTCAAACATGGCGCTGGCTTTCTTAGGCATCCTAACGGAAACTGAGCATGGTGTAATCCCAGTTCTTGGGGGAATGGGGTGGCAGAAGGGTCAAGAGTTCCAGGCCAGCCTTGGCCACATGAAAGCCTGTCTCAAAAATCAGACCAAACAACAAACCCCAGAACTGGCAAAGTGGCCGGGCAGGTAAAGGGACTTATTAGTCCTGAAGACCTGAATTCGATCTCCAGATCCACATGACAGAAACAAATAAAGAAATACCAAAAAACCCCAAAAAATTCAAAGTTGGGGTCTGGTGAGACAGCTCAGCAAGTAAAGGAGCCTGTCAGCCTGAGTCAGTGTCTGGGACCCTGCGGTGGGAAGTGAACAACGCAAGTACGCTGTTCTCCGCTCTTCACGGGGGCCACTGCCACACGCGCACAAGCACTCATGCACACACACATACAGTAGAACCAACTTCCCCATATTGTCTTCTGGCCTACCTCCATGTGTGTCACTCCGTGTAAAAAACAAACAAACCCCACATATATAATTTAAAAATTAAGGAGTCTTAGGATTTTAAGGTTATAATAGTACCAAACAGATGATTTTTAGCTCCTATCAATGTTTTCTTTAAAGTCACTCCATTTCCTATCTTACTATGCACACTTGACCAGTGGTTACTGGTGTGGGCATAGCTATGGAAGCATGGTGCTCACAGTGCTTCTTGCCTTAGCATCTGGAAGTGGCTGCCAGTAGTCTAATACCTGCTATGTGATGACAACTGGTGAACTTTCCACCTGTCACATGACTTCCAAATGTACCAACAGGGGGAAAATGGCATTTATTTATTTGGTTTTTTGAGACAGGGTTTCTCTGTGTAGTTTTGGTGCCTGTCCTGGATCTCTCTAGACCAGGCTGGCCTCGAACTCAGAGATCCACCTGGCTCTGCCTCTGAGTGCTGGGATTAAAGGCGTGCACCACCACCGCCCGGCAAAAACTGTAATTTTTTAAACACAAGTACTAACTCCACTTTACATGCAGATACTAAGTACTTGTGCAGGTTTTAACACACAATGACATCACCAACAATGCAACGGTTTGGAATGGGACCCCTTGAGTTGGTCAATACAAACAATGCAACAGCAACTACTTTAGCTCATGACTGCTAATAGAGTGCTTATTTATTCTAGAGCACTTACACCTTGGAGTGCATGGAGGTGGAGCTGGGATCAAACCCAGGGCCTCTGGAATGTTTGGCAAGTATTCTTTCTATTTCTGACTACATCCCAGCCCCTGAGCATTAATATTTTGAAAGACACAGGTTTTGTTTTTTTGGTTTTTCAGGACAGGGTTTCTCTGTGTAGCTTTGTGCCTTTCCTGAATCTCACTCTGTAGACCAGGCTGGCCTCGAACTCACAAAGATCTACCTGGCTCTGCCTCCCAAGTGCTGGGATTAAAGGCATGCGCCACCACCGCCCAACCAAATTATGTAGCTCAGGCTGGCCTTGAACTCGTGATTCTCCTGCCTCCTCCTACCGGCGTGTGCCACCACAACCAACCGGCAGTTTTTGTAGCTGGACTCCCTGGAGCTGCCTCACAGGAAGCTGGGAACTCAAGCCTCGCCTTCCGGAAGAGCAGGAAGTGCTTTTAACAGCTCAGTTACCTCGCCTGCCCAGAATGACTTTATTAAACATTATTTCATTTTTCTCTTATGGTACAGTTTCTGGTTATTTCTTATTTTTTTTTTAAATGCGAGTAAGATGTATTTAAAGAAAAATTCCAGACAATGTATTACAGAAAAGTGACAAGAAATCCAATATCTCGAATCACTATGAAAGAACGGCTCCAAGAGGTTCACATAGGTGACCACCAGTGGAGGGGCAGCATGCCATCTGCGCCCACTCAGGCAACCAGACATTATGGAGTTCTTGTGTGATAGAATAAGTATCATAAAATATTCAGCACCTATATAATATCCTTTCTAAAAATAAGCCTCTGGAACTGAGTACCATTTGAAAGAAATATGGAGGATGAGAGAATATATCAAACACAAGCCCAAATGGGTGTAACACTAGCAAAGAAATCATTTAGTAAGTAGTGTCTCACCCTGTAATCCCAGCTCTTGGGAAGCAGCGCAAGAGGACTGTAGCAAATTGGAGGCCAGCCTGACAAACACTCCAAATCAAACCACATCAAAAATCAACAAAACAAAATAACACTGCCCCCCCCCCTCAAGAACTGCTGTCCAGACACTCTAGCCAAATTGGTGAGTTCAAGGGTCAGTGAAAAATCTGTCTCCAAAATTAAGTATCCAAGGAATGACACCCACACCAGGCACACGCCCACTACAACATACACAGACTTGTAGCAAAAAATCTGGGTGTGTATGTCAAGTTCATACCTTAGGCCTGGAATTGACCCACAAGTCCATCAGCTTCCACTCTATCCTAGTACTGCAAAGCCCTCACCACCAAGAAGAAAAGAAATGCTGATGTGAGTCAGATGTGTGATACAGCAAAGATTATATTGCAGGCCAGTGGTGGCGCACGCCTTTAATCTCAATGCTAGGGAGGCAGGGGCAGGCAGACCTCTGAGAGTTCAAGGCCAGCCTGGTCTATAGAGAGAGTTCCAAGACAGCCAAGACTACACAGAGAAACCCTATCTCAAGGGAAGAAAAAAAAATCACATCAACGTGGAGCAGCACCCATCTGAAACCTAGGAAATCAAAAGGCAGCGTCTCTGAGTTCCAGTGAGACCCTTTCTCATAAACAAAAACACTAAGAAAACCCAGTCATTTCAAGCAGCCCTCTCTTGACTCCAGGTTGAACATCTACAGAAACAACACTGTGAACTACCCAACCACTAAAGATTTCCTTACTTCAATATCCAAACAAACCTATTATGTCCACGAGGAAGTCCTTAAACCACACACAATGAAGGGCAAGACAAGGCCTATAGTGACGGTCTGACAAACCACTGATTTGGTGTGCAAGCCCGGCGTAGCCCTGGCGGCCCCTCACCACTCTTCTTCCTTAGCATAACTGTCTTCCTGCATCTTCCAGCCTTGGTCTCCTCACGCTCCCTGGCCTGGAAGGCCTTATCTGCTTCTAGTCTACACAGGCAAGGCCCTTTACAAACACTTCACAAGCCCCAGCCTTCACCCAGAACAATTCTGAACTCACACACCAGAGGGAAAGGACTATTCATACTCCCACAGGCACACCAGGAGTGTGTCTTGTAGTCACTGACCATTAGAATGCAAACCTCTCAGGGACAGGAACATTACCACCACCACCACCCCACCCCAGGGTTTCTTGGCTGTCTTGGAACTCACTGTAGAGCAGAACTCAAAATCCACCTGCCTCCACCTCCCAGCCCTACAGGAGCAAAGCGAGTGTACGAAGGGTGTGGTGGGACACACTTAGAATCTCACCGCTCAAGTACAAAGTCAAGGCCAGACCTTTCTGGTAGAGCTCTAGAGCAGCCGAGCTTAGTCAGACTGTCTGACAGGGCCAGCAAGATGGCTCTGGGCGAAAGCACTTGCGCTGTAAGCCCAGCAGCCTGTTTGACTGCCAGATCCCACAGGGGAAGGAGAAAAGCCAGTCCTTAAAGCTGTCCTCCGGCTCATGAAGATACTACTAATAAATACAAAGAGCAAAGTCACCACAAAAATCTCTAAAGCAGTACTATATACATTAATTAGCTCTATGAGCCATCCTATAAATGTACACGCATCTTAAAATGTGTTGTACACGGAAACATATCTATTTTGTCAATTTAAAACAATCTGCAAGGCTATTTTCTGTATCCAGGATGGAAATGATACTTAGGAGCTAAAACAGTCTACTATGTGCAGGTACTGCCCTACATATTCATCTACAATAGCCACTCCACACAACCATGCCCCACGGCTGCTCAGGACTATGCCTATTTCACTTACCCTAGGTCACAGGCAGTGGTCAAAGTGGATGGAAAGCCAGGCAGTCAGCCAAGTCTCACGGAGAACTTCACTGTTCAGAGCTGAGGAGAACTTCAGCACCCACAGGAAGCTCTACCCACGGCGGCAGCCGTCCCTGAGTGCATCTATGACCTGGAAATTAGCTCCAACCTGTATGTCTTCTGGTCTCTCATGCCAGCAGCATGGAAGGAGAATACTGCCTAGAGCTGAGTCATGAGATCTGAATTCTGGGCCTTCCTTGGTCACTAACTTGGGGTGACTCAGCCCTTCTGGAGCACAGCCGAAGGAGGGGAGGTGGCAAAGGGGAGCAGATAGAGCAGGCAACGACAACTGACTTCCTATAAAACCAAACCGTCCATTACTCCACTTGCTTTTGAATTGATTATAAAAAAGGACTAAAATAAACTAATTCCCATGGCTAGATCTTAGGCTGGACCTGTATGGCTCTGCATGGCCTTCTGCAGAGGCCCCTTGCCACCTAAATAAAAGGCCTAGAAAACTGGGCCACAATAAACCAAAAGACAACAATAACAGACCAGTCTTATACTGACCCACACTACCTGCCCAGGGGTGGCACTTCCCCGAGTTAGCCAGGCCCTCCTACATCAATCATTAATCAAGAGAACGGCCACAAGCTTGCCTACAGGCCACTCCGTGAAGGCATCTCTCAACTAATGGTCCCCCTTCCCAAATGACTCTACCTTGTGTCAAGCTGACAAAAACCCTTCCTTACGCAGCACCATGCTCTCTCCAGGCTATTCTAATCGCTGTCCAGCCCCTTCAGTCTTGAGGACTCCCCAGAGCTTAATGACAGTCTCACTGTCCTCTCATTCCACGAGGTCTGCCACCCTGAGCGAGCAGCTCTACTACTGCGGAGCTGTGGCGACCAAGAGCTAGAAGGAGGCACTCCTCTTCTCAGTGTTTGCCGCTCCCTCCTTCAAACCATGCTCTGATGCACCTTAACTCATCAAGCTAGAAACCCCAGCTTTCAACTCCTTCCAGAGTCCCTATGCCTCATCAGTTTCCAAACCTATCCATTACCTTCCTTAGCTCCATGACCGGCTAATCTGACAGCTACCATTCTTTATGGGATGCCCTCAGACACTCATCCATGAAACTTAGGCAAGAGCTCATGATTCTTGCTACCCAGCATTACCTGCTTTACCTTAGAAGGCCGGAGCTCCCCAAAGCCTAGATTATTTCCAGAGTGAACATAGGCAGGCATGGTGGTTTCTGCCATAATCCCAGAGCACTTGGGAGGCAGGATGATCTCAAGTTCAAGGCTAGTCTGTGCTACCTAATAAGACTTTGTCTCAGAAAAAGGGGTGGGTGGGTGCTAGAGTTGGTACGCTGGTTAAGAGTACTCACTGCTCTCACAGAGGACCCAGGCTCGGTTCCTAGCACCTTCATGGTAGCTCACAACCACCCATAACTCCAAATCTAGGGATTCTGACACCCTCTTCTGAGCCCCACGGGCACCAGGGATGTACGTGGTATACATATGTATAATCCTGCCAAACACTCATGAATGAAGAAGATAAAATAAAAAGAGGACAAGACTCTTTGGTATGGTGGAGGAGGCTTATAGACATAAAGGAGGACGCAGTAGATATGAGGGTGAGCATGGCCAGACACAGAGGCATCTGAAGAGTTCAGGTGACTGAACTGGGCCACGTGAGCAGAGGCAAGAGAGGAGAGGGAGAGGGAACCCGGAACAGCGGCTGCAAAGGCCAGAAAAGGCCAGTGGAGTCGAAATGGCTAGGTTACATAGGGAGGAGCAGCTGGCGGAGGGCAGCTCAGCCCAGTCCGTGGGCTGCAGAAGTTTAGGGTAGGGTTGAGGTATGCCAGCCAAGAGGACCCTGTAACAGGACTGACGGACACAGGGAGAACCTGGCCGCCAGCGTCATCTTTGGGGTTAACAGGCACCTCAGCTGGCCGTCAGGGGTTGAGACCTAACAACTCATACACATAAAAAAGCAAGGACCATCCAACTTCAGCCTGAGGACTAACCGTGGCCTGTTGGCTAACAATAGAATTTATACTTTTAAATGCGGGAAGCTTTTAAAAGAATAATAGTTATGGCTAAGGGTGTGCAGAGGGCTTGCCTACCATTTCCGGCCTCCGGGTTTAACCCACAGGACAAGCTAAATTAAATAAATACAGCATTTAATGTGTTTGGAAATGACACAAAATTGGTATTCCAGCGCCTAAGACTGACTGGCTCTCACAGCCATGCCCCAGTCTCTCTATCTTCGCTGGTTGCTTTCATTGCACAGCAACAGAGTGCGGCAGCCATAAGTCAACGACTCCAGGGCCCACACAGCCAAATGCACTAGCTGGCCAAACACAAAGTTTGCTGACCTCCCAAACAAAAGAAATGGACATTGGCTTCGGTTTCTGATAGAATTTGCTCCAAAGTTCTGGCTAACTTTTTAGCATTTTTTTATTTGTGTGTGTGACCTAGGACAAATAAGCCTTCAGCTTTCTAATCGATAGCACAGACTTTGCGAGTTGTTTTGGCTTTATTGATGTAAGTCTGCATGAATGGAGGTTTGCAATCCATACACGTGCTGTGCCATGCATGTGCACCCACACACACACACACATAAAATTGTAATAGGTATATCATGACTGACGTGACAAGTAACTGGGTCATATGAAATTCTCAGACTCTAACAGACACTTGGTGGTTGTCAGTTTCTCCCTTTCCTGCCTCCCATTGCCGCTGCCAAGAAGCCTGTGTGTAGGGAGAACGGGCAAGTCCATCAATACTTGAATGACAGGCGATACTACACACGTTACCTTCCAAGCTAATCCCCCTGCCCTTGAGCTCTGTACCATCCACCCTGAGCCCTCTGTCACCTGCTGCTAAATACGAAATCCCTTCTCTATTTCCGGTGCTTTCTTCCTAAGAAAGCGCCAATCTCCAGGCTTCTGTGAAGAAGGCTATAAAATGCTCATCTTCAGCCTGGATTTCTCTCCCCTGAGCAGTGTGTGGATTTCCTAGCCTCTGATTTCTATTGGATGGACCACTACCACCTTTAATTCAAAATGTCAAAAGCTGAACATGCCCATCCTTATGCTCCCAATTTGCTGGAGGAAGCTGCTCTTCTTCCAGCACCCTGTCTGCCCCTTGCTCTTACAATGAGACTCAATCCTGTCACCTTTTTCCTTTCTGTTCCGACTGCCACGGATAAATCTGTCTTCTTATTTCAAGCTCATTTGAGCAAAGAGCCTTTAGGCAGTCCCCTTGTCAAAGGGACCAATCGATCCCGCACATGCTAGCACACGAATCTTTCTAAACTCGCCACTTTTCTTGAGACCCTTTCTTGGTTTAGTTTTTAAGACAGTTTCAAGTAGCCCAGGCTGACTTGGAGCTCTCAATCCTCCTGCCTCAACCTCCCCGAGTGCTGGGATTACAGATGTGTGTCACCATGTCAGTTTATTAAGACTCTGAGGCCTAGTCCCCCCTCGACCCCGCAATCTGTATTGGCAGTGATCAACTGTCTGTCCTTCCGTGGCCACTGAAATCTGCCCTTTTGCTTCCTTGTTCGAACCTCCATTTCTCCCATGATAAAAACAGTGCCACCTTTCATTCCTGCTGCACTCTCTAACTCACAAACCTTACACACATCACCCTCAGAGAGGCTGCCACTACCATCCCTCTTCACAGAAGGGAACCGGAAGTCTGAATAAGGGAGTCCTTGTTCCACTTCCCCTTTGGAACCTTAGGCAAGTCAATCAATGTCTGTAAGACACTTCACTCCTACTTACACAGAGGTACTCAGTTTGAGAAGCTGCTCTCACTGACTTCAACCCAGCTCCTCTTTTTGTAGCTCTGTATTTTGCCTCCTACAATTCTCTTACTTTGTTACCTCCACCCAACTCTTCCCATAAAAACACACAATTTCAAGCAGGAGGTGGGGATGGGGTGGTGGCACAAGCCTTTGATCCCAACACCCAGGAGGCGGAGGCAGTGGATCTCTGAGGCCAGCCTGGTCTACAGAATGAGTTCCAGGACACCAGGGCTACACAGAGAAACCCTGTCTTGAAAACCAAAACAAATAAAAATAAAATGCATAAATAAGAAACAACCACAGAATTTTTTTGTGTCTTGAACTGAAATGACACCCTTTGGGAACTACACTCTCTGATGAACAACGCCTTAGGCTACCCGCCAGAGCTATGGAGCTTGTAGCCACTCAGATGTGACACTTGTCATCATCCCAGTCAGACTACAGCCGTCCTATTTACAACTGTGGCCTTTTCTGCTTCTGATCTCCCATCAACCCCCTCAAGTGGAAAAGCATCCTCTGTAACTTAGTGCCCATCAGCAGAGCTTCAATCTGAGGACTCAATGTTTGGGATCGGGCAGGAGAGGGCAGGTTCTCAACCAGCAAGACACATCCCAGTAGAATGGGAAATCATTCGAGAAGGTCACAATGTTTTCCACCGCACATTTTTCAAAGTGTAGGTAAGTGCTACCTTGTAAAATTCTTGCTCAGTCCAGATCAGTACATGTGATTCCACGACTATTGGCTCCTGATATAAAAATTTGTTTCCCTTTTGAAAGCTAATGAAAACAACCAAATTCTAGGCGCAAGGGTTTAACATTCAAGTAGGGGAGACTTGTTTTCCACCAACACCTCCACCTTCTAGAAAAAAAAAAAAAAACAACCTAAGTATAGGACACACCGGGGCTGAGTAAAACCAAACTTAGAATGACTTATGTGTGGGTGAAATTTGCAAAGAAAGGTTTCTGGGAGATACGTATATGAAGGACAACACTGGACAACCCCAGCCTCTGCCACCCAAAGACCCCTTTCGGCTGCAGAGCTACAGAAATGTGTTCCTAAAACACTGTGCCAACCTCATGCCCCCTTTTCACCCCAATCACTGCCCTCCATCCACCAGGCTTCTCCAAAAGCGTTTTGAGTTCACGAGCCACGGCTTGTTGTCTTCCCTTCTCCTTTCAATACCCCTTTCCTTTCCAAGTCCTCACCGAGACTTCCCCTGAAAAGCCCCATCTGCAGACAGGCCCTCTTGATAACCTTATTTACAAGGAGATCTAGTCCCTTAACCTGCTTTATGAGTTTTCCTACTACTTCCCACCTCCAAATGCTCTACTGCATATTTATTCTTCATAGTTTATTGCAGAAACCTACAATTTTTTTTTTCTGTAAAGAACCAGATAGTAAATATTTCCAGTGGTTTTGACAGAACTCCTCAACTATTCTATTACAGTACAAATATAGCTGAGATGACGTATGAATGACCAGATGTGGCTGTTTCTCAATAAAACTTTATTTACAAAAACAGAACGGGCTCATTTGGCCTATGAACTTGTAACACAGTCTGAATGTCATAGGGATAATAAGAAACTCTTCTGTTTCATTCAGTGTCATATCCTGTGGCCAGAACAGACCAACATCAAACATGAAGCCAGTAACTGCTTGCAGCATGGGCGAATAGACAGTGGTGAACTACACCTTCCCACCTTCTTGGGTGACAATACAACAGTGGTTCAAAAGGAATGAAACCCGGGTCAACAGCTTAATTTTTATTTGGCAAATGGTCCCCAGACCATGTGTGTCTGTCACCAGCAATAATCATGTCCCATTTGGTCCTTTCTTGGTCTAAGTAGAAACCTGTTAAAATACAGATTGCTGGGCCCACTCTACAAATTCTCCAGTAGACAGATCTAGGCAGAGCCAAAGAATCTAACTTTTCAGCAAGTTCTATAACCAAGCATCCACCTTGCATTTCAGGGCCACAACTGCCCCAGAGAGTTGCAAATCCAACCCAACAAAAAATCACTAAGGGTAGGTGGGTGGCTTTTGTTTATTTTTATTTAACTTAATGGCATGATTATTGAGGGGGGGAAGATAGGGTCTGTATGTATATAGGTATATATATGTGTATGTATGTATGTATGTATGTATGTATGTATGTATATCTCCCTGGCTATCCTGAAAATGACTGTGTAGAGCAGGCTAGCCTCGAACTATGCAGGTCAGTGTGCCTGTTTCCCAAGTGCTGGGATTAAAGGTGTGCACCACCACCACCACCACCACCACCACCACCACCACCACCACCACTACCCCAGGCTTAACTCCATGATTCCTGAGGGTGTACTTTTTAGATGACATGCCCCCTTAGTGATGCCCATACTGGTAGTACTTGGACCACACTTAGAAAAACCACTGGATGGGGCTAGAGCAATGGTTGATTTAAGAACACTGGCTGCTATTCCAGAGGACTGGGGTTCAATTACCAGCACCCACATGGCAGCTTGTAACTGTCTCCAACTCCAGTTCTAGGGGATCTGACACCCTCACACAGATATGCATGCAGGCAAAATACCAGTGCATATGAAAAAAAGAAAAAGAAAAAAGAAAACCACTGGAAGCCGGGCATAGTGGCGCATACCTTTAATCTCAGCACTTGGGACACAGAGGCAGGGCATCTTTGTCACTTCAAGGCTAGCCTGGTCTACAGATTGAATTCCAGTACAGCCAGGGCTACACAGAGAAATCTTGTCTCTAAAAACAAAACAAGAGTACCCAGCTAAAGGATAGGGAAGGAAAAAAAAGAAACAATAACAAAATGCAGCAAACTCTACTTGTAGGATCTTACACTACTGAACACAAATGTAATAAACACACGACAATCCCATCATCTGATGGGGCAGAACTGAAGAGGAGGAACTGGGGAGTGCCAGCCCTTGGCAGAACTGCCTCTTCAGTAAAACAAGGGCAGAAAACATCGAGTTTCTAACAGTGGGATGGCTCCGTGTTAAGACACTTGCCACCGAGCCTGATGCCGAGTTCAATCCCCAGCATCCACATGGTGGAAGGAGAGCGCAGTCCTCTGACCTCCAGATAAGCTCCGCAGCATGCGCTCTATCTATCACTGAGCTCTATCCTCAGCACCTGCATTTTTAAGGCAGGGTCTGTAATTGTAAGCAAGCAAGCCTTTCTTCAAGAAAAAAACAGGAGAGCTACTTGAGATCAAATCTCTTCATAATGTTAATAATCTGCAGCCAGGAGTGAGGTGGCTTTAGTTCCAGCACTTGGGAGCCAGGGACAGGTGGATCTGTCTCCAAAAGGGAAAAATAAAATAATAAACAATAAAATAAAAGCATCTGCAATAAATGAGCAAGCCTAGAGAGGTCGTCCTAGCCTAAGGGCTGAAAAATTGACCTCCATCAGAAACAACTCTCAGTCCTCTGAACTACTTTAGAACTTGTCATGGAGTAGCCACGATTTCACAAGGTCTGCACTCCAAACCCCTTCCTCTTCTGACCTTAAGTGATCAAACGGATTATAATTAAAACAAACAAAACATCAAAAAGTATGTGTATTAGCCAGGGAGGTTCCTGCTGTAAATCCCCTGGAGCTCAGGTAGGAGGAACCCGTGAATTCAAGGCCAGCAGAGGCTCACACAAGACTGCCCCAAGAAACTAAGATTTAGTTGCTGTTTATAAAGTTCGTTTCTACTGCCGAGATGGTTACAGTTTGCTAATGTAGGTTAGAAACATTTTTAATAGAGAAAAATCCAGAATGTTACTAAATAGCCCAGTAAGCAGAAGGCAATTATTATACAAAAGTTCACTTACGGATATGATGAAAAGATGAACTCACAAATCTATGCACGAATCTAAAGATGAAACTCAGCTGAGATCTAATATCGCTACATAAAATGTCCACTAGATTTAAGATTGCATAAACAAATGTACAAATATCTTATGAAGGGCTGCAGATATCATTCAGCGGTGGATTACCTGCCTGGCCTGCACAAAGTTCGGAGTTCAATTCCTCAGCAGTACCAACAAACCAAACCAAGCCAAAAGACTCTATTTTTTTTTTTTTAAGCAGTTGTGATAACACATGCACTCACAAATTTGGGGTGTGGATGCAAGAGAATCCAGAGTGCAAGGTCATTTTTGGCTACCCAATGAATTTGTGACTAGCCTGGAAGATATGAAACTGGGGTCTTTTGTTTAAAGATTTATTTATTTACTTATTTTGGTTTTTTTGAGACAGGGTTTTTCTGTGTAACAGTCCTGGCTGTCCTGGAACTCACTTGGTAGACCAGGCTGGTCTGGAACTCAGATCACCTGCCTCTGCCTCCCAAGCGCCAGGATTAAAGGTGTGTGCCACTTCTGCCAGCTAAAGATTTGTTTTTATTTTATGTGTATGAGTGTTTTATGTGCAGTATGACGTGTGCACCACATGCCTTCCTAGTGTCCCCAAGGAGTCTGTCTTAACTGTTGATCCATCATCTCTCTACCCCCCAAACCAGGTCTTAAAACAAAACAACAAACATACTGCATAGTTCTAATGTTACGAGTAGCATGTTATAATATTAGGGCATCATTAACTTATTAAAATTAATAGCACCTCATTTTAATGTAGCTGCCAGAGAATTTAAGTACACATGTGATGTACAACTATAATCCCACCACTTGGGAAGCTGAGGCAGGGGAATTGCTGCTAAGTTTGAAGCCAGCTTAGGCTATCAACTGAGCTATATCCCAGTCCCTCTTCTGAGCTGTGCCACACTATGTCTATCCATAACTACAGCCACACAAAGATGATACAAATAACTATCAGAATCTGGAGTGGTCAGCGGATCGGCAGGGCACCTGACTATGAAAACCACCTGCTTCCTCCCCACCGTGCGGCCAGAAAAGGACATGGCTACAACAATCTTACACAGTGCGTGCTGCCTGCTTCCCTTCAGTGTCCTCAGCTCCTCAGAGAGCCTGTCTGCTTGCACTGCCAAGCCTAGACAGGCATGGAGGGGAGGGACACTGGTGACCAGGATGACAGAAGGGGGTCCAGCTGCTGGGCCCAGCAGTTGTTAGTTACATAAGCAACAGGACCGTACAAAGCCTGTAATGCAAAAACTAAGTGCTTTGAACACAAAATTAAACATTTAATCCCTTGAGCTCTTTTCTCACTAAGCATCAAATATAATTACAAACCTATGAGGAATAATCTATTTTAACATACTTTTACATATGCAGATGTGCACCGAGACTTCAGAATGGCACCATGGTTTAATACTGAAAAGGAAAGAAATGAACTGCTGGGCAGAATCAGACTGTGAAATGTAAATGAAAATAAACTTAAAGGAGGAAGGCTGGTGCAACTGTTGACAAAATATTAAAATACTTACATGCTTTAACTACCTTGTCATAAAACATAAACTTCAAGATTAATTCCAGCACACTGGAAGAGAGCCCAACAGGAAAGCATTTAATTTCCAGACATGTGTTTCCGACCCACTGAATAGTAAGTACCATCTTCTAGCAAGGGATCTACAAGTTGCGGCAAGCACTGGATGCCTTTGAGTGGCACCAGGGTAGGCAGTCCATAAGTACTCACCGAACCAACAATAAACGGACCAACAATTCCAACACACAGTACAATCAGCCCAGAGTTAACCCGACAGCAGAGACAGCGTTGGTTTCAGCGCCAGGCCGGGCCGGGCCAGGCTGGGCCCGAGGACTCAGCTCCCTGCACTGCTTCTGCTCTGGGTAGTTCGTTCATTGATCCTCTTTCCCACAATCCCCCTTCCTGTTGGTTAATCAGCATCCCCCAATAAAAACAGGAGAGGATTTCCAGTCTTGGTTGTCTTAAAGAGAGGGCTCTCCGTAGCCAGCCACTGGGATAAATACTATTCCTGCCTAGCAAAGGGAGGGGAGGGCAAAAGTAAACACTGGAGAATATCCGGAGAGATGGTCCTGGAGGGGCCCTTAACTTCGAAGGCAGAGATGGCACTGTATTGGCCTTTAAGGAACAATAAACAAGTCATAACCAAAAGGTAAATTACAGACTTTCTGGGGTATTGGGGATCTAAATTCAGGCCATGCTTATGCAGCAGGGGCTTTAGCCACTGAACCAGCTCCCCAGCCTCAACTTAGCACTTGAAACGGATTCTCAGTCAATCCCAGTGGCTCATGACTGTAATCCCAACACTTGGAAGGCTGAGGCAGGAGGACTACTGTGAACTTGAAGCCTGCCTGAGCCATCATCCCCAGTTAGGTCTAGAGCAGCCTAGGCTACAAAGCAAGGATGTTGTCTCAAACCAAACCAAAAAGTAACAAACATAAAAAGTGATTTTCTAAATGAAAGTTCTTCGGCTACAGAAAAAGGGTATAATTCATGCTAGCTCAATGTAAGACGAAGAGAAACACACATATATGCACACGTGCACACACACAATTCAACAGAGAACGTGCAACCTAATTAAGCCTAATGTCAAGAACTGACTCACTGTTCTGTCCCTCCTAGCCCAACGTGGCATACCTGGCCCACTCTGTCACTCCAGGATTTTCCTCTCTAGTAGCAATGATAAATTTCAAGGGTCCATATCCATCCATACTTTCTCCCCACATCCCGTAACCGCTGGCAAAGTTTGCTGGGACTGCTGGTGGGCACCAGAGCCAGAGACAAGATGAGACAATTTGCATTACTGATGGACCCCAAGCTCTGCTCTGCTCTGCTCAAACAACTCCCCAGGTGGTGACCAGCACTAAGAAGCACCAGGAGGGCCACAAGCCAGCGTGCAGAGATGCACCACACAGGATGCTGGGCACAGCCATTCACCTCTTGCTAAGTGCACTGGACATGGAGCCTCCTGGTGTCTGCTTCCCAGGACACCGCACCAGGCCCGAGTGGTGTTTTCTGTTTCTGACACTGCAGCTATATAATTATTGCCAAGTTTCATACTCACTCCCTCTCCTAGGCCAACACCTGTCTGGCCTCTGGTCCTTACAATCCAGAGTACCCTGTGTTTGTTTTGACCATTCACATCCTTCCCAAGTAGTTTTTCCTAGGTAAAACCTAAGCCTTGGAAACTGTCTGCTTTATTTTATTTTATTGTACTGAAGATGACCAATACATAACAATGAACACATTTAAAAACTGCTGAGCTCTGTATACTTATGGACTCTTTCCTCAACCTTAATGAGTAACTTCAGTGACTTAGAAAAAAAGCTATTTAAGGAAATGAAAAAGGTTACATCCCTTAGGACAACATTAAAATTAATACGAAATTACTACTTTGCATGTATGTATATATGTATTTGGTTTTTCAAGATAGGGTTTCTCTGTGCAACAGCTCTGGCTGTCCTATAACTTGCTTTGTAGACCAGGTTGGCCTCGAAATCAGAGACCTGCCTTCCTTGGCCTCCCAAGTGCTAGGATTAAAGGTGTGCGCCACCACCGCCTGCAATTTTTTTTAAATTACAAATAACACTCTATTTTTCTGAAGTATAGATGCTTCCTTTGAATGCACATCCAAGAAAGTAGCCTCACAGAAGTAATAATTAATTATGCAGTAACATTTCAGAGGTAATTCAATAATCTTCATTAAAAACCTGTGGAGCCAAGGCATGTTAGCACACTCCTGAAATCCTAGCACTCAGGAGGTGGAGGTAGAAGGGTCAAGAGTTCAAGGTTAGCCTTGAGACATTGTTTGAGGCCAGTCTGGGTCACATGAGACTATTTAGAAACAACCAAAAAAAAAAAAAAAAAAAAAAAAAAAAGACGGCTCAGCAGTTAAGAGCACCGGCTGCTCTTCCCGAGGACCTGGGTTTGATTCCCAGCCCCGTCTGACAGCACAACCACCTGTAACTCCAGGTCCAGCGGAACCACTGCCCTCTTCTGGCTTAAGTCTGTAATACACAGACATGCATGCAAGCAAAAGCCAGATGTATAGAAACTTGAAAAAGAAACAGTGGCAGGGTGGGGATGAGGAAGGTCTTTATTCCCAGCACTTGGGAGGCAGAGGCAGACAGATCTCTGTGAGTTTAAGGCCAGCCTGGTCAACAAAGCAAGTTCCAAGACAGTCAGGGCTGTTATACAGAGAAACTCTGTCTCAAAAAACCAAAACCAAAACCAACCAACAAAACCCCAATAAAGTAGCTCCTGCACACAACAGATACTATAAAGTGAGTGCTTTGAAAACTAAGTCACAATTCATGTGTGCACAGGCTTCCTTCTACAAGGATGCAAACCAAATGAACGCATCTGTTTGATCAGAAATTTCCTAAGTTTGTACTATGACAAACTTCCTTTCTATGCGTATGAGTATTTTTTTTGTTGTTGTTTTGTTTTTCGAGACAGGGTTTCTCTGTGTAGCTTTGCGCCTTTCCTGGAACTCACTCTGTAGCCCAGGCTGGCCTCGAACTCAGAGATCCGCCTGGCTCTGCCTCCCGAGTGCTGGGATTAAAGGCGTGTGCCACCACCGCCTCAAACTTCCTTTCTAATTACAAAATTCTTGGTAGTCATTTGGTTATGGTTCTTTTGCTTTTTTTATTTTGGAGACAGGGTCTCATGTAGTCTAGGTTGGCCAGGAACTGCCTGATCTGTCTACCTCAGCCTTCTGACTGCATACACAGCCTAATGCAAAGCAATGTAAAATTCCATTAAAACATGAAAGTACTATTTTAGTACCAATTTGAACCTAAATATAAAATACCAACCCATGGAAAAATATATTTAAGTTGAACTTCATATGAAGAACCTAGAAATTAAAATACAATGTGTCTGCTGTAAATCAAACAGTGAAGGGGAAGATGAATAGGAATCTCACACAACTTAAGTAAAGCATAGCTCTTTGAACAGATGAAGATAGGTTTCTTCTGCATCCCAGAATCTAATCAATATTTATATGTATAATTCAGCTATCATTTGACTTAAAAGGGCTTATTGGGAAATGTTATCATTTGTACTACTTTCTACAGAGAAAATATTTTACTGTTTAAAATAACCCTGGACTTTTAAATTATAACCTGTTTTTATGTTCAGGCAAAAAAAATGTATTTTCTCATAATTTATGTTCTTATCTATTGTTTATGGAAAGTCCGAGTAGCTGAGCATGATCGCTTATGCCTACAATTCCAACCCTCAGAAAAGATAGGAGGAGCACAAGTTCAAGGTTAACGTTTGCTACAAAGTAGGTGCCAGGCCAGACACATACACACAGCAAAAAAGGAGAAAGTCGAAGTAACTGCCACCTGTGATTCATTGAAACTGTATCTTAATACTGTCATGATCTTTGAACATCAAAGCATGATGGCCCAGACCTTTTCAGTGAGAAGTAAAACTGCATGCCAATTATCAAGCCTGGCTTGAGAATTCTAAAAACAAAATTCAAATTCTGGAAAAAAAAAATTCAATTCACTCTATGTCTTTGTGTGTTTAGTGCTAGAGTATTTTTTTTAAAGAAAAATATACAAATGGGCACAACTCTTAAAAAGTTATAACTGATATTCTATAATACACACACATTCAAAAATGTCGTACATGATAAAAGTTAATACAGAATTTTTGTCAATAAAAAAAAGTTGCTAGGTATAGTGGTAACCCCAGCACTTGGTAGGCAGAGGCAGGAAGATCAGGAAGGAGGTCAAGGTCATCTTCAGCTACACATCAAGTCTGAAGCTGGTTAGGGTCACATGAGACCCTGCCTCAGAAAACCAAAACTGCAGGCCAGGGATGCTGCTCCATGGCAGCGCCCTTACAGCATGTGTACATCAGTCCTCAGTTCAACTCCCAGTGCTGTGAAAAGATAACACAAACTGATACTAACGAGACTGCTGGCCTAGACAGCTCTGTGCTTCCGATTCCGCAAGCGAACAGTATTAGAGGTTTCTGAGAAACAAGTGACAGTTTGTTACCTGGCCCATCTATCACTGTCATTAAGCAGGTAAAAACCCTCAAATAGCTAGTGGAATAGAAGTCAGATAAAGACAGCATTGCGGCACAGGCCTGCAATCCCAGCTACAGTGGAAGCTGAAGCAGGAGGATCACATGTTCAAGGCCTGCCTGAGACACAGAGTCAATTCATAAAGCAAGGAAGACTGTGTCAGAACTTTAAAAAGGCTGAAGTATTCCTTTGGTGGTAATTCCCCTGGCTAGCATGAAGGCGGCTCTGGGTTCCATTCTCAGCATTACAAAACCACCAAGTAAATAGAATAAATGTGAGGAACAGATTTCTACTTGACATCTCAACTTCTCTCTTGCCAAGAACACAGGATAGGCTCTCTTGGTAGATGGTTTGCCCAGCACACGAGGTTCCATGTTGGCTCCCCGGCACCACATAAACACGGCATGGCGGTGTGCCCCTGTAATTCCAGCCTTGGGGGGTGGAAGCAGGAGGGCCACAAGTTCCCAGTCCCCCAGTCACAGTGAGGACAACACAGATCCTGTCTCAGACAACTTCACAGCAGCAAGGCTGCCAGTAGCAGAGCCAAGGAAAGTACTTGTACCAAACCCGACAATCCAAGTTCGAAGCCCAGGACTCCTGTGGAGGTGAAAGGAGAACCCACTGACTACCCCAGATACACTTCCTGAACAGAAATACATGCAGCATCTTTTTAATAAAGAGTTTCAGAGAACAAGCTTAAAAAGTACTTGAAAGTGGGTACATACAGTAATGAACACACCTGTAATCCCCAAACTTGAGGTGGAAGAACATGAGTTCAAGGCCAGCCTGCACAATAAGAGACTCTGTCCCCTGTCCCCCACCTCCCCCCCAAAAAAGAAGAAAAAAACCACTCAAGATGTAAAATCAAAACAGATTCCCTCTCTAAAATTGGGCAGAACAGAGGAAGCTATCTCAGGAAGTAAAGGCATTTGCCCCCCAAGCATGGTGAGCAGTCTGAGAGAACTGACTTCCAAAGGTATCCCGACTCACACACATGCAGTGCCTGCCTCATGTACACTAAATCTCCCAAAGGTATCCCGACTCACACACATGCAGTGCCCGCCCCATGTACACTAAATCTCCCAAAGGTATCCCGACTCACACACATGCAGTTCTCCCCCCCCCCCCATGTACACTAAATACGTTAAAATTGGCCCGAAAAGGCACGAACCAAGTTGGGAAGCACTCTGACACCCACTTGCTTATTCTCTTTCTTTGGGCCTACCTCAGGCAGTGCTCCCCTGGGAAACTGTCAGCAACAACTCTCTCCTACCAGGCTTAAAGGGAAAGGCTGTGCCTCTGTATTTCCCACATTCCTTGGTACCTAGCAGTGCACTTTACATAGTAACAAAACAGTCCAAGGACTTAACTATCTGTGCTAGCCCACATAACCAAAGAGAACACTCATAACAGCTAATGAGCTGAGGGATCTGACAGGTCTTTATTTACAAAGCCGTTTCCTGACTTTTAAACTTGGAATCGCATACATGTGAAATATGTTGTTTACCAAAACATGACATGAAGGGGTGTGTGTGTGTGTGTGTGTGTGTGTGTGAGAGAGAGAGAGAGAGAGAGAGATAGATAGATAGATACAGGATTTTGCTCTGTAGCCCAGGATGGCCTGGACCTCTAAACCCTTCAGCCTCAACTTCCTGACAGGGTGCTGGAAATACAGGCCCGAGTCTGAACATTTTGTTGTTTCTTTTGACAGGCTGGCATTAAATTCCTAGGCTCAAGGGATCCTTACCGGAAGAGCGGCTACACCTAACAGCCAGGTGACACCATACCTAGCTCCCTTTTCTTTTCTTCTGGTGGTGAAGTCCAGAGCCTCATGATGCAGGTCAACTGCAAAGCCAGGGATGCAGCTTAGCTGGTAAATGCTTACCCAGCATGTACGAAGGCCCGAGTTCAAACCCCAACACTTCATAAATCAGGCATGCTTGTAGGCGGGAATGGAAATCAAGAAATCAAGAGCTCAAGGTCACTCTTGATCACACTGTCATCAAGGCCAGGCGGAGATACCTAAGACCCTGTCTCAAAAGAACAAGAAGCCAAAGAACGCAACAGCATGTACTCCATAACTGAGCTACAGCCCCAGCCAGAGACATTTTAAAAAATAAACACAGAAAACAGAAAATGACTGGGTTTGGTGTGTAAGAAACAGAATTAGATATTGTTGATATAAAGAACACAAAGTGACTGGGTGCTAGTACCTGGGAAATGTTTGCTAACATGACAAGCACATTTCAAAATAAAATGAAAAGAGGCCTTGTAATTCTCCTGAGTCAAGTCACACAGCAAATAGGAACTTGGCTGTTTGGGGCAGAGCCACCTCCACGGGAAGGTAGCGCTCATTCCCCAGCCCTCCCCGTCTATGCGGTACCACTTCAGGAGACACTGGAGTTGGCCGTCCCTGCTCACCACCCGATGGAAATACTGGTACACCAAGGGGGCGGTCTCCCACCAGTTCCAGGAGCCCAGCTCTAAACCTCTACTGAAGGGCAGAGGCAGGCGAACTACAAGGCTTGCATGAATTGTGGCCACCACCAGCTCTTGACCGGCCGCACTAGCTAAGAATGGATTTTACATTTTTAAATGGTGGTGGTGGCAGCGTTTCAAGGGATCATATTTCATGACACATGAAAATTATATGAAATTCAAATGTCAGCATCCATAAATAAGGTTGTAATTGGAACACAGCCACAACCACTCGATTAGCTGGTTTTCAAATCACAACTGTGGTAGTGGCAGCTTCTAGCTGGCTAAGCCTACTACATTTTCTACCTGGCCCTTCACTTTGGAGAAAGTGTGCTAAGCCTGGCCTAGAGCGGTTCTCCATGTCCTTGGCTGTATCCATTTTTCTCAGAGCAGTCCAATGCTTGACAGGTATTCATCTTGGGGCTGTGTGGTCCAAAGTTCCATCATCTGTCCACTACAGAGTAACTGGTTAGAGTTGGGAGAAGACAAAGTAACAAGTCACTTGTGCACAGAAGCCCGGAAAAGCAAGGAGAAGGCAAGAACATTACAGGCGGCACAGCTCTGCCTGTACTAGACGACTACCCAGTTCTGGGTCACTCCTGAGGAGAAAAACTGCCGACAAAGTGGAGGACAGAAGAGAAAGAGCTCAGAAACCAGAGCACTAAAACAATGCTAGGCTAGGTGGGGTGTCACAGGACGGAGGTGGACACAGGGAGACCGGCTGGGTGGCTGCAAGTATAAGGCCAGCCTAGAGCATAAAGTGAGTTCAGGCCAGCCAAGATCCATGATCCTGTCTCAAAGGCAAACCTGAGGCCAGACAGCGTGGTGCACACATTTAATCCCAGAACTCAGGAGGCAGGGGGTGGGGGGGGGGGTGGGGGTGCAGATCCCTGAGTTTGGGGCCAGCCTGGTCTACAGAACAACTTCCAGGACAGCTGGGGCTACATCGGAAAAACAGACAGACAGACAAAGCTGAAAGGATTAGCTGGTCCAAAGAAAGGAAAGGTAAGTGAAGACCTGGGCTTGTACCCTGTATCTGCTGATATTATGTCAATCCTCCTGATGAAAATAATCACTGCCTGAAATGACACACAAAACACAGGCATCTCTCTCCAACAGATGTGATACTGAAACTACCATTCCTGCATTAGGCCAGAGACTAGATCCTTCCACTATTTCTGTCTGTTGACACATAACTTTAATTACAGTTCTGGGGAGGCAGAGGCAGGCAGAATTCATGGCCAGACCAGCCAGGGCTCCTTAGTGTGACCCTATCTCAAAGTAAATAAATAAAATAATAAACTTAATTAATGTATGTATCTAAATATAAAAATCACTTGTTAAACACTACACAATATCTTCAACACATCCATTTAGAAAACATCTGGCATTAAGTTGCCAAGAAAGATGTTGCAAGTTTGAAGATGTCAAGTAACTGAAAGGCAGCAAAAGTTTTATAAAAGCACCCTTTCCAGGACCAAACAGGGAAAGACAGGCTTAAATACACAGTATGTGATTTACTGATGGATATTATATCTACCTAAGCCATTTTAACTACTCTAACACACCATCTGAGGGTAAAGGACTCGTTTTCCAGGCTACTTACTGCTCATTAAGAATATGCTGGATCTGGATGCTTCCTTAAGGTGAGGAGCAAAGATCTCAGTCCCCCATCTCTCTAGGCTGTTCTTCTGTTACTTAATCTAGTTCCTGAGGTAGAGCCTGCAGCCCATGCTCACTTCCACTTTGTCTTGAAGGTGGTCAATACACCTACTGTCATGTAAAACTAACCTTAACAGCTCCAAATGGAATTGATTATAACCTTAATTACAACTTTTTTCAACTGGATGGGTTAACAGGTAGAGTTCCAAATATTTCTCTGTTCCTGACTGGGGCTAAAATAGTTATCCTGCTATTCCAACACTTGAACAGTTAGTAATCAAAAATGCTCCAAGAAGTCTATTAGTTTTGTTTTTTTTTTTAAATACAGAATCGGTGAACACAATGTTCAGAGCTAATCTCAATCTTGCCATTTGGAATGCAAACTCTGAAACTTGCACTAAATATATGTTAATCAATCAGGGTTTTACAACCTAGAAAACCCATGGTCTGTATTTCCCTAAGAATGCCCTTCCCTCGGTGAAGCACACCCTAGGATCCTCCACCAACTTTCTCCACTCCCACAACACCTATCCAGGACTTGAGAGCCTAAGGGACATAATGCTTTCAAGTCACTTCTCCAGTCTTCCATTAACCGTGGCGAAACAAACTTTCCACTAAGTCGGGTGACTACTTTTGAATGTAAAACCTGCCGTAGTGAAACAAAGATCACATAGCCCCCTCCCCCCCACTTCCTAAACCATATGGTAGTAAATCCAAGTTAACTTATTTTTCACCCGTCCATCGCCTATCCATCGGCCTTAAAAACACTTGTGCCTTTGTGCCGTGGGGCTGAGACGTGCGTGGTCTGATCCGTAGCCACAGAACCCTAGCGTGTTTTCGCAGGGCACACCGCGGAAGTCCAAACGCCCCCCGACCGTAAGCCTGCTTCGGTGGGCAGCGCACGCGGGTGAGGGCCCGGGGCCGGCCGGGAGCGAGTTCCGCTCCGACCCGGTGACGGAGCAGGGAGTTTGCTCGCCGCGGCCGGGCTGGATCCGCCCCGGGAACTTGGCTTACCCGAGCCCAGGGACGCGCCGAGGCCTACCGCGAGGCCGGGCGAGCTCCAGGCAGCGAGGGCTGCCCGAGCCCGGGCCGCGGCGCCTTCCCGCCCGCACGGCCGCGGCCCTCAGGCGGGGCCGCCGCTCGCCCGTGGTCTCCGGGACATCGGACGCGTCCGCCGGGCCCGGACCCCCGCTCCCCTGGCGCGGCCGCACGCCCGCGACCCGGCTCGGCCACCGCGCCGAGCTCTTCCGGGAGCCGCCGCAGCTAGGCCGCGCCGGGGGGCCCCCGCGGTTCTCTCGGCCCGGCCGGCCAGGCCTCGGCGTCCGGTATGCGTCCCGAGAGCCAGGCTCCCGCCGGTAACGGGCCCCGCCGCCTCCCCTCCCCCTCTCCCGCCCCATGACAGTGCAAAGCCTCCGGCCGCCCGGCCGCCCCGCCTCCGGCTCCAGGCCCAGCTCAGGGCCGCCGCCGCCAGCCACGGTTGCGGCCACCGCTCCCGCTCTCGCTCGCTCTTCGGGCCGCGGTCGCCGCGGGGGGCCCTCCCCACCCCGGCCCCGCGACTCGGGCCCGGCCCGCGTCTCCGCCGGTGCCCCGCTGCCCTCGGCAGCGCCCGGACCCCGGGCGGGGTAGGCCGAGGCCCAGGCGGTGGGGGCGGGGGCTCGGCTCTCACCTTCATGTCGGGACATCCTAGTTCAGACGCTGGCGGCGCGGCCCCTCCCGGGCTCCCGGCTGCAGTGTGCCCCCACCGCGGGCTCCCGGCGCTGCCCGCGCCCAGCCGGCCGACTCCCACTCGACTCCCGGGCTCGGCCGCGGGGGCGGGGTGGGCAGGGGAGCGCTCCCGCGGCGGCGGCGGCGGCGGCGGCGGCGGCGGCGGCGGGGAGGCGGCGCGGGGCGGGAATGGGGCCGGGCCTGGCCGGGGCTGAGCTCCTCCAGGAGGCGGGTCCGACGCGGCCGCGGCTCCGCCGGCGCCCGCCGTGACTCGGTCACTCTTGGGCCCCCGCCGGCTCCCGGCAGCGGCGCGGCGTCCGCAAATCCCGCTCGTCCCCTCCCCCGGCCCGCCCCCCGCCCGTCTCCCGGCTCGGGCCGCCGCCTCCTCCTCCTCCTCCTCCTCTTCCTCCTCTTCCGCCTCCTTCCGCCCGCCCCGCCTCTCGCCGCCACCCGAGGCCCCGCGGCCGGCGGGCGACCGTGCTCGGCGGCGGCCCGGCCGCGGTCCCGCAGCACCCGAGCCCAGCCGCGGCCCGCCACGCTGCGCGTGGGGAGGACGAGGACGCGAAACGCCCCGGAGGCGGCTCCCCAGCGCCCAGGCGCGCGGCTGCCGGGCCATCGCGGACGGCTGGGGGACATGGGTCTGGGTGCTTCTTTAAAGCCTGGGGTGGGGTGGGGGGGGACTCGGAAGGGAAGCAGTCGGGCGGGTCTCCGGGGCTTGCGGGTCCCCGGGCCCCGCGGGGAGGCCGCGGCCGAGGCCTCGGTTGAAGGCTGGGTTGCCGGGCGCCCCAAGGCGCTGCCGGGAAAACTTGGTGGGCTTTGGGGCTGGCTTGCTTTCTGCTCGTGGACTGCTTTTCTGTGGTGTGTGTGTGTGTGTGTGTGTGTGTGTGTGTGTGTGTGTGTGTGTGTGTGTGTGTGTGTGTGTGTGTGTGTGTGTGTGTGTGTGTGTGTGTGTGTGTGTGTGTGTCTTCCCCCCCCCCTCCGCCCCCAACCTCACCCAGGCTCCTTACAGTCAACTTTCTTTTCAGCCATTACTAATTCAGCAAATACTTGAGACTGCTCCTGACCACGTGTCAGCGGTGGCCTGGTGTAGGTAGAGCAGATCGCGCCCGGGAGTTAAGACGACGTGTTCAGCCCTGGGATTCTGGTGCTTTCTGATAGGCTCGGTGTAACCTTGGACAAGTGACTTAACCTTGCTGAGCCTCCGCTCCTTCTTGTTCGCTCTTGGTAGTTCATTTTGTCCTTGCCCACTCGAAATTGGACAGAGTTCCCAGCTAAGTTTACCGAAACTGGGCTCCAGAATATTGCTTGCTTTGGCGATTTTCCTGATCTGCCCCCCCCCCCCCCCCCGACTGTGTGGCCTGCTTCAAGCGTTGATTGCCTTGGCTTCTGTGGCTTTCTAAAAGGGCATGCCAATAGATGCAGAAGAAGAGGTACAGTACCGAAATTCAGCATGTAAACTGTCTAGCTGAGAAAGGACACTGTTCGTTACAAGATGTTACTGAATGTGATTTAAGATATGCCTGTTTTAAAAAAATATTAAAAGGTTTAATATGAGGAAATATGTAGTAGATCACCCCCTGTATACTCAAGGAACTGTATACAGCTGTGATCACTGAGAAATAAACCCGGGATTTCTTTGTTTTTTAATTTGGGGGTTGTTTTGTTTGGGACAGAACCTCATGCCAAGCCTGTCCATGAATCACTTATGTAGCTGAGGATGACCTTGAACTCCTGATCTTCCTGCCTTCCCCCACCTCCCAAGTTCTTTCACCACACCCCCACCTAACTTGGGTCTAAATGAGGACTAAATCACCAGAATATTTCTGTTTTGTGTATGGAATTCCCACGCCGATGTGAGGAGGAAGTCCAGGCTAACCAAAAGTAAGGTTACAAAGGTGGAGCGGGGTTTGTAGTCGGCTGCTAAAGAAAACGCCCTGTTAGTGTGCAGGGTCCTCTCTGAGCGGGTTTCAATTATTGGCAAGGGATTGTGGGTATCAGTCCAGTCTCTAAACTTCTTGAGCTGTGAAAGTCAGGCTAGCAGCTCTTACACACACACACACACACACACACACACACCATGTCTCAAGTGAATGATGATTTTATGTGAATTTGTATCAAAGTTTTTAAGCAGTCCTGTAAAAATGCTGAAACAGTTAGGGTGGCCCACAAAAGCAACACCTCCGGAAAGAAATACCGGTAAGTATGAAAAATTGGATATGAAAAGAGGAGACTGTTTAGGAAGAGGGAGGGAGCTGGAGGTGGAGTATGCTCCAGGTATAAGGAAAGTTCTGAGGAAACTCAGTATTGTGGACATGACTGTTGCTAAGGAGAAGGAAGTTTTGTTGTGTTGAAGGGTTAGCTTGTCTTGTTCATGGGAGCAGATATCTGCCTTGTCTGACCTCCGAGGGACTCCATCTGTTCTCTGGCGGTGATTCCATTGTTTTCAGTTGGGCAGGAGTAAGAAAATGAGCATAAAAAAGTTCTTCCTTATCCAGTGAGGTTAGACTGGATCATGACTATAGTTATGAGGTTTTATCAACTTCACTCAGGGGTTGGGCTTTCAATTCAAAAGAAACCAAAGTCCAGCCTCCTCAGAGGGTGGCGGTAAGTTCCTGTAAGTTCAGCTCAGAAAGTGGAGGCGGGAGGAATTCAAGGCCTGGACTGCCTGGGTAACTGTGAAGGAGCTTGCTGTTGAATTCAGTCCTTGGGATCCATATGGTGAATGAGAGAACGAACTGTACATTGTCCTCCAATCTCCTTGTTCATACACTGACACAAAGTTCAATGCCTGACCCTGCCTCAAAAAAACAATATAAGTACAATCATTTATTTGCCTTGCTGCCATATGGGAAATGTCATTAGAAAAAAAATTACCTGGTGTGGTATACGTGGGAGGCAGAGACAGGCAGATTGCTGTGGGTTCAAGGCCAGCCTGAGCTACAGATGTTACCATGTCTCAAAAAAAAAAAAAAAAAAAAAAAAAGAGTAAACCCTTATGCCAAATGATTTTTTTTTTTTTCAATTTAGTATTCTCCTGCCTCAGCTTTCCAAATTCTGGGATTACAGGCACAGATGCTCAACCACTCACCAGATGTTTTTGTTGCTTAGTACCCAAGGTTGGCCTTGAACTCTCTTGATCTTCCTGTTCCCACCCTAGAAATGTTTCCTCCCAGCACAGTCTCTCTCTGTGTGTCTCTTTGGTCTCTCCTAGTCCAATTGTAAGTGACAAGTGTCTTTACCAAGCTAACCTGTGTTCTTGGGTGGCCCAGATAAATTCTAATGAGATTCAAATAAAGTCTGTAGTCCAGCCGATCACTTCTTCCCATTGTCAGTTTTTTTGGCCTGCCTTTTTCTGTAAAGGTTGTGGGAAAGTGGGCCAGGCTTAGCGGCGCACACCTTCAGTCCCAGCACTGGAGAGGCAGAGGCAGGCATCTCTGTGTTTGAGGCCAGCCTGGGCTATGTAACGTTCTTTAAAGTATGAAATTAAATCATATGGGCAAAAATCTCACAAGCAATTAGATGCAGCTGAGGCTGGGGGGCTCCCTCGATTGTCTACGGAAAACTGAGATAATGGGAATATTCTATACTGTGATTGCAATCCTTTACAATGCTGGTTATGCTTATCAGAAGTCAGAACTACATACCAAATAAAACTCCTTCAGCAAGAAAATCAATAGTGTTTGGGCATAGTGGCTCAAGCCTATGATTCCAACACTCAAGAGGCAGGATCAGCACAATTGTGGGTTCAAGGCCAGCCAGATTTACATGTGTTCCAGGCCATCTAGGGCCACATAGGAGATCTTGCCTCAAAAGTTAAGACTAGGGAGATGACTCAGCAGTTAAGAGCACCCAGAGCAGGTGGCCTACAACCACCTGTATGTAACTTTAGTTCCAGGGGATCCAGTGACCTCTTCTGACCTCTACAGGCACCTGCACATGTGTGGGGCACATACAAAAATAAAACTGAGTCCTGTGGGTTGGGGTTGCTAAGATCTACTTAGCAAGTTCCAGGTCAGATAGGAGGTATCTGAAAAATCCTTCTAAAAAAGAAAAGAAAGCCGGTGGTGGTGGTGAACACCTTTAATCCCAGCACTCGGGAGGCAGAGCTAGGCGTATCTCTGTGAGTTCAAGGCCAGCCTGGTATACAGAGTGAGTTCCAGGACAGGGACCAAAACAACAGAGAAACCCTGTCTTTGGAAAAAAAAAAAAAAAAGTTTGGGTGTAGTGATGCATGCCTGTCCTAGAACTCGGGAGATGGAGTCAGGACAAAGCAAGATAAGCTGCTATACTGATGCCCTGTCTCAAAAACAACCAAGAAACACCAAGGGGCCTGGGAGACCGCTCAGTGGTTAAGAGTGCTTGGTCTTCCAGAGAATCCAGGAGCAGTTCACAGCACCCAGGTTTGGCCCTTCACAAATGCCTGCAACTCCAGTTCCTGGGATCTGTTCCCTCTTCTGGTTCCACAAGCACCTGAACTCCTGTGGCATGCACAAACGCACATAAGGTGAAACTGAAAAAGCCAACAGCGAGCTCCTGTTGACTAGGATGGGCTGCAGTTCACTGTGTAAGGCTGGATGTGTTTTCCAGCATTCTGACTTTCTGCCATGACCCTTCGCCTGCTTGCCTGGTGTTGATTCCTGCCTCTGGGCCACTGCACCTGCTCTCCGTTCTGTTTATTGGGAGATCAGATAATTCAAGCCCCAGTTCAAGTTCGTATTCCCTGTACCTTAGTAAGTTTTCCTGTCTGCTCAGCTGTGCCCGTTCCAGCTCTCTCTCCTCTCTCTCTCTAGGATATTTTTCACGTTTTTGTTTTCCGGGTAGACTCCTCTGGGGGCAGGGACCACAGGACCTCCTTCTGTCACCAGGATATAATAGTGATGAGTGAGCGAATCAAATCATTTGGTGCCCAGATGAAGTGGGACCATAATCAGAGGTGGAACAATCAGGGAAAAGGGCATCTCCATTCTGGGATGCAGTGAGGCTATGGGATGGCAAGACAGGGCCATTTGGAAGCTTCATGCTTGCTGCATTTTCTTGCCATCTTGGGATGTGGGTGAGTAAACAGTTGGAGATAATTGGTCAAGATTTATAATATTTTTCTATTTGTTTATATATGTTTGTGGTACAAATACTAATGCGTGCATGTTTGTATGATGTGGCTGTACATACACGTGTGTGGAGGCCAAAGGTTAGTGTCAGGAATCTTCAATGGCTCTTCCACCTGATTTATTGAGGCAAGGTCTCCATCGAACCCAGCTATCACCAATATGGCTAGTCTTGCTGGTCAGTTTGCTCTGGGGATTTCCATCTCCACCTTCGGGTTTCTGGAGATTGGAACTCACTCACACTTGATGGCAAGTGGTTCACCCACGGAGCCATCTTCCTAACCCCACATATAATAATCTGAGAGGGCCTGAGGGATGGATGGCTCAGGGGTGAAGAGTGCACACTGCTCTTGCAGAGGACCCCAGTTTAGTTCCTATCACACTCAGAACTCGAGCTTCCGGGGGTCTGATGCCTCTGGCTTTCAAAGGCACCTGTGCTCATGTGCACATATCCACACTCAAACACATGATTTTACACGTAATTTAGTAAACTATAAGGGATTGGAGAAATAGCTCAGTGGCTAAGTGTGAGTATGGCACTTACAGAGGACCTGAGCTTGGTTCCTAGCACCCAAGTCTGGTGGCTCACAACTACTGTAACTCCAGTTCTAGGACCTCTGACTCCTGCCCCCCTTCAAACACACACACACACACACACACACACACACACACACACACACACACAAACAATTAGGTCTTTAAAATAATCTGAGAACAGAGCTGAGATTGTAGCTTAGTTAATAAAATACTTGCCTAGCATGCAGTAAGTCCTGGGTTTGATCCTCTGTGCTATGTGCCATATAAACAAGGTGTAGTGTAAACAACACTTGGTAGGTGGAGACAGGAGGGTCAGGATTTCAAGGTCATCCTCAGTTCTGTAGTTGAAGGACAGCGGAATTACCTGAGATTCGAGAGGTCAGGGAGGCCAGGAGTGAAATCTCAAGAACTCCAGCAGGTGTGGCTGCCTGCCCAAGATCAAGCCAGGCATCATTCCAGCACGAAGAGAGAGATTCATGAGCTCCACCCCTCACTGAGGAGCTAAGGACAGTTGATGGCTTCTCCAGGAGGGAGAGTCAGTTTTCTTTAGGGGTGTGGCTCCTGGTAGGTCAACCATGTTCCAGTGGAGGGCCCCACACCCAGCAGTATATGGTCAATACAAACTGGGGCTGATGGATTACTAAAAATTACAAAAGAAAGCTGGGGGTGGTGGTGCACACCTTTAATCCTAGCACTCAGGAGGCGGAGGCAGGTGGATCTCTGAGTTTGAGGCCAGCCTGGGCTACAGAGTGAGTTCCAGGACAGCCAGGGCTACACAAAGAAACCCTGTCTCAGAAAAAAAAAAAAAAAAAAAAAAACCAAAATAAGAATAAGAATAAAATGATAGAAGACACACATTTGGGATGGGGCGCTAGGGTGGAACTAGGGGGAGCTGGGGATGAATATGATCAAAATATTTTGTATAAAATTCTCAAAGAATAAGAAAATAAAACAAGAGGTTGGGCCAGGTGTGGTGGTGCCTGCCTTTAATCCCAGCACTTGGGAGTTTCTAGGCCAGCCTGGTCTACAAAGAGTTCTAGGACAGCCAAGGCTGTTACTCAGAGAAACCATCTTGAAAATCCAAAAACAAAACAAACAAAAAACCCAAGTTGCTGGAGAGGTAGTTTAAAGCATGTGCTGCTCTTGCAGAGGAGCTGGATTCCATTCTCAAGACCCACTTAGTGGCTCACAATTGTCTGTGTAACTCCAGTTCCAGATGATCTGACATCCTCTTCAGTGCTCTTTCTGGCTCCTAGGCACACATGTTGTGCACATATATACATTCAGCAAAACATTTATACACACAAAACTTTAAAAATCTTAAACAAGGATTGGTAAGATGCCTAACAGTTAAGAGCATTCACTGCTTTTACAGAGACCCAGTATTCAGGTCTTGTACCCATGTGGCAGCTCACCACCACCTGTTACTCCAATTCCAGAGAATGTCATGCACCCATTTTGGTCTCTGTAGGTATTGCACACATGTGGTGTGAAGTTACATACATGGCAGCATCCCTCATACACATAAAATAATTTTTTTTTAAATCTTAAATAAAAATCTAAGAACAGGCCAGGTGGTGGCACACCCCTTTAATCCCAGCACTTGGGAGGCAGAGCCAGGTGGATCTCTGTGAGTTCAAGGCCAGCCTGGTCTACAGAGTGAGATCCAGGACAGGCAACAAAACTACACAGAGAAACCCTTTCTTGAAAAAACAAAGCAACAAAAAAATCTAAGAACAGTACGGCCAACAAAGACAAAAAACATGTAGTGGTTCTGAGTATGTTTCTAAAAGTCACAGACTACATATCCATCATTTAAACTTCTATGCCCTACACCCAAAGCCAATTATGAGTCAGGGTAGCAGTGTTTAAAAGAGCTTTGTAAGCTGTGTGTGGTGGAGGCCCAGAATCACAGCACTTTGGAGATGGAAGCAAGAAGATTGGTTCAAGATCATCTTCACTGCATAGTGAGTTTGAGGCCAACCTCGGCTACATGAAACACTGTTCAAAATACTTGCAGTGGCCATGCTGATCTATTCTGTACCCTTTTAATTTTCAGTGTATGGTCAAGTGATATTGGGAAGGAATTACTATTTAGTTAATACAGGACAGAAAACTTTTAAAAGTGGTTGTCTTAGTTAAGGTTTCTATTGCTGTGAAGAGACACCATGACCATGGCAATTCTTGAAAAGGAAAACATTTTATTGAGGTTGTTTCTTACAGCTCAGAGGTTCAGTGAATTATCATCATGACGGGGAGCAAGGCAGCTTGCAGGCAGACGTGCTGGCTACGTTTTGATCAGAAGGCAACAGGAAGTGGACTGTCACACTAGGTGTAACTTGAGGTTACACAGTGTAACTTGAGCATACACGAGAGCGCAAAGCCTGTGAGTGCCCTGGGTGATATGGATAGGTTCGATGGGATGATCATAATTACAGCATCCAGCTTAGGTCATACGTCCAGCACACCCATGGCAGACTCCAGACGCGCCACCCTCTGAGGGCTGGTAATTAAAGACAGGGAAGAGTCCGTTAGGTGGACTAACCTAAGACAGGCACGGCTGCCGTGTTGTGGGGCCTTTGAGGTGGAGACGACAAGATTGGAGTCAAGGCCCCCGATTCCCACTGTTTGCCTGAAAATGTTTTAAAATTAAAGGGTGATATGAGGCAGATAAGGCCCACACGCCAGATGAACAGGCTAAGCCTCAAGTTAAAAAAAAAAAAAAAAAAAAGAGCTGTAACATGCACAATAGTGCCTTGCCCTAGAGGAGCCTGAAACTGGACCCCCAAGATGACAACTGCCAAATCAAGAAACACCACAATAGCCATAAAAGCAAAACCCCCCAAAACAGCCCACACATAAACACCTCAGCCCTTTGTTTAATAAAAAGCTTTGCAACTCCTGGAGTCTGTGTCATTGACTCTGTGTCTCCTTACCCCCTAGGCCCCAGGGTACCCGGGTGGGTAGAGCCAGTACAGCAACAAAAGCCCACCTCCACAGTGACACACTTCCTCCAGCAAGGCCACACCCAATCCAACAAGGCCACACCTCCTAATAGTGCCACTCCCTTTGGGGGCCATTTTCTTTCAAACCACCACAGTGGTACAGTGAGGATAAGGAATCTGAGGAGCTGAACCAACCACAAAGCATATGTTGTCAGGGGTACAGGCTAAAAGGAAAATAAATAAACACAGATAAAGCCAAAAGGGGACATCAAGGAGTTCTGCTCGAAGCAAGATAATAGATTTAGGACTGTTTGTTTCAGCAGAGAGGCACTTGCCAAGTATACAGAAAGCTCTGGTTTCATCCCCAGCATAGGGGAAAGGTTAGTTACAGAGAACAAGAAATAGCCACAAGAGAGGAAGTTAAAGTGCCAGATACAGGCACAGGAGGTGGATGATGTGGAAGTGCATATAGGGTTGAAGACATCAAGGCATTGCATGGTGATGGATGAAGTCACTCAGGGAGGCAGAATCTGGAGTGAAAACTGTGGAGAAGATCTGAGGTCCTGATGACTCTTGGGCAGGTAGTGTGAGATTGGGAATGTGGTGGTTTGAATGGGAAACTTTCCTCGTAGGCTCAGATGTTTGAATACTTGGTCCCCAGTTGGAGGTAGTGTTTGGGTAGGTTTAGAAGGCCTTTCAGGAGGAAGTATGTGATTGTGTGGGGGGGGTGTAGCTAGAGTTTTCCTGCCTTGCCCACAGGACAAATCTTTGTCACCCACCAGTCCCACAGCTGCTTAGACTCAACCAAGTAAACACAGAGACTTATATTGCTTACAAATTGTATGGCCATGGCAGGCTTCTTGCTAACTGTTCTTATAGCTTAAATTAATCCATTTTCACAAATCTATACCCTGCCACGCGGCTCGTGGCTTACCGGCATCTTTTCATGCTGCTTGTCAGGATGGCAGCTGGCAGTGAGTCCTTCTGCCTTCCTCTTCTTTTATTTCTCCTCTCTGTTAGTCCCGCCTATACTTCCTGCCTAGCCACTGGCCAATCAGTGTTTTATTTATTGACCAATCAGAGCAATTTGACATACAGACCATCCCGCAGCACTTCCCTTTTTCTTTTTTAAAAAGGAAGGTTTTAACTTTTACACATCTCCAAAGCCAGCTTGGTATCCACAGCAGGGGGGAGGGGCAGGCTGTGAAAGTTTAAAAGCCACGAGACATTTCCAGTTCACTCTCTGCTTCCTGCTTGCGGTTCAAGATGATGTATGTTCTCAGCTTCCAGCTCCATTGACCATGACTGCCTGCTGCCATGCTTTCCTACAATGATGGTGATGGATTCTTATCCCTCTGAAACACACACTCAAATAATAAACTCTTTCTTCTGCCTTGGTCATGGTGTTTTATCACAGCAATCGAGAAGAAACTAACATGGGGAGAGAATGCAGCTGATCTAATGACCGTATGGCACTACCTTTCTTACCCTTCCAGGCTCTAATCTGTGGTTAGAATCAGGGATTCTGAGGTTCAGGCGGGCTCAGATGCTGCCTTTACCATTGACTGGCGTTGTGGTTCTGGGTGGTGAGTCTTGGAGAGCCTCACTTACCTTGTCAGCAAAAAGAAGATACAGTGGCACCATACCTAAAGCTGCCCCCGCTTTCTTTTCCGTTGATCTACTCTGTGTGGAAGGGGGCATGTGTGCCACGGTGCATGTATGAAAGTCACTCAACAACCTGTGGGAATTGATTCTCTCCTTCCACAATGTGGGGCCTGGTGATCAAACTCAGGCCATCAGACTTGGAGGCAAGTACCCTTACCCAGGCCCATCCTGCTGGCTCCACATGCAAAATTTGTTTTTATTTATTCATTAACGATTAAAAAAATTGTCAGTATGTATATATCTCTGTGTGGGTACATGAGCGCGGGTGCCCACAGAATCCAGAAAAGGCTGTCTGGTCTCCCAGAGTTGGAGTTATAGGCACTTGTGAGGTGCCGACTGGGGTGCTGGGAACCCAGTGCAGGTCCTCTGAGAGAGCAGGGCCCGGGCTTAACAACTGAGCACTTGACAGTCCTTCTTTTCTTTTACTCAAAATGTTTTTGCTGTGGGGTGGTCTGTATGTCAAATCTGTTGCTCTGATTGGTCAATAAATAAAACACTGATTGGCCAGTGGTCAGGCAGGAAGTAGGTGGGACAAGGAGAGAGGAGAATTCTGGGAAGCAGAAGGTTGAGGCGGAGAGACACTGCCAGCCGCAGCCATGAGCAGCGGCATGTGAAGATGCCGGTAGGCCACCAGCCACGTGGCAAGGTATAGATTTATGGAAATGGATTAATTTAAGCTATAAGAACAGTTAGCAAGAAGCCTGCCATGGCCATACAGTTTGTATGCAATATAAGTCTCTGTGTTTACTTGGTTGGGTCTGAGTGGCTGTGGGACTGGCAGGTGACAAAGATTTGTCCTGACTGTGGGCAAGGCAGGAAAACTCTAGCTACATGTTTTACTAGATTTTTTTTAAGAAAAAAAATACCACACAGCAGGCTTTTTTTCTTTTTTGGTGCATTGGTGCTTTGCCCTCATGTGTGTCTGTGTGAGGGTGCCAGATCCCCTGTCCTGGAGCTACAAACAGTTGCGAGCTGCCATGTGGGTGCTGGGAATTGAACCTGGGTCCTCTGGAAGAGCAGTCAGTGCTGTTAACCTCTCCAGCCTTACTAGATTTTTTTAATGTGTGTCTTTGTGTGTGTGTGTGTGTGTGTGTGTGTGTGTGTGTGTGTGTGTGTGTGTGTGTTTGTGTTTGTGTGTATGCATTTGTGTATGCAGATACCTGGGGAAGCCAGAAGAGGGTGTCAGATCTCCTGGAGCTGGAGTTACAGGAGGTTGTGAGCCGCCCAAGATGGATACTAGGAAACCAAGTCAGGTCCTCTGGAAGACTAATAACCTGTCTTAACCTCTTAAGCCATCTCTCCAGCTCCAATTTCTTATTTTCTGACACCATGATATAATTTTTGCTTTGGCGCTTTATTATTTGTTCTCTGGATCCCTCCACAACAATGTAGATTTCTTAAGGCAAGGACCTTTTTTACTTTCTTGAGTTTATAAAATTTTTAACTTTTGCCAGGAGTGGTGGCACACACCTTTAATCCCAGCATTCAGGAGGCAGAGCCAGGTGGGTCTCTGTGGGTTTAAGGCCAGCCTGGTCTACAGAGTGAGTTCCAGGACAGTTAGAGCTAGATAAAGAGACCCTGTCTCAAAAAAATACTAAATTTTTAATCATTTTTATTTTATTTTTGGTATGTGTGTGTGATGTGGTTTACATGAGTGTGTGGGTATGCTTGTGGAGACCTTATTGCCTTGAGACTGTCTCTCACTGAACCAAAAAAGTTGGATGGTCTGGCTAGGCTGGCTGGCCAGAAAGCTCTTGGAATCTATTTGTCTCTGCTGGGATTATGGGCACATATAGGCATACCCAGCCTTTTATGTGTGTACCGGGGATTTGAACTCGCTCGTCATGATTGTAAAGCAAGAGCTTTTACTCACTGAGCCATTTCCTGAGCCTCAGCAGCATCTGAGTCATTTTGTTGAGAGGCTGTGTCACTGTGGAGTCTGACTTGCTCTGTAGACTAGGCTGACCTTGAATTTAAAATCCCCTTGCCCACGCCCTCTCAGTACTAGACTTACACACAATTTCGTTTTCCCTTTTTGTTTTGTTGAGTTAGAGTCTCACTTTGTTGCCTAAGCTAGTGAAGACTGATTCTGTGAACTCAGGGACTCATGCCCCAACTTTTCTCATGCTGGAATTTATAAGCATGAGTCACCATACCTAGCTGTTAAAATCTTTCCAAGCCAGGCACTGGGGATGCACGCCTTTAATCCCAGCACTCCAGAGGCAGAGGCAGGCAGATCTCTGTGAGTTTGAAGCCAGCTTGGTCTACAAAACAAGTTCCAGGACAGTCAAGACTACACAGAGAGACCCCGTCTCGAAAAACAATTATTTTTCTAATAAAGTAAGTGCATAATGACTGGATGAATATTAAACTCAATATGCCTCTGAAGGGTGTGATAAGACAAATTTTTAAATGTTTATGTATGTGCACACGTTTGTGTGTGTGAGTGCAGGCATGTGTGTACCACAGCGTTCCTGCCGAGGTCGTAGGACACTTTAAAGCATCAGCTCTCACCCTCCACATCGTTTCAGACAAGTTTTCTCATGGATAACTCTTGTGTATGCTGGGTTATCTGAGCTTCTGCAGGAATTCTCCTGTCTCTGTCCTAGGAAGAACAGAACACTTGGATTCCAGATACGTGCTACATGTCCGGCTTCTACGTACTTCTATGACTCAGTTCCTCACGCTTCCAGGGCAGTCGCTTTACCCACTCAGCTACATTCTCAGTCTTTCTTTCCTCCTTGCTTTCTGTTTGTGATTTATCTAATTTTTTTTTTTTCAGAGAAACAAAGTTCCTATTACAGAGCATTCCTTATATGCCAAGTACATGAGAAATGGTAAAATATGTGAAATTCCTGGAACCTAAACCCCATGTGTGGGCATCCCATCTCACCCAAATGAAGACCAAGAAAAATTGGGAAATTTCTCTACACATTGTCAGAAAAGGCTCAGGCCTTGTCTGACACCATTATAAATGTTTCTCCCAGTGAACCCCTAAATATTATTTATCCTCAAATACCATACTGAAACCCATGAAATAGGGAAGGCCAAGATGTTTCCCTAAATCTGTAATTGGCTTGTGTGTCTGAACTCTGCTTTATCCAAGATTCATAATACACCAATCTAGATAGCCCATATTTAATGAGACTGAGAAAATGGCATGGTCATGACTGGGCTTCCCTGGTTCCATGCTGGATATCACTGGGTGTACTCTTCCATAAGTGTTAGCCATGCAAATGGGCTTTTGCTCCTGGCTAGATTATTATTATTTTTTTCTCCCAAGGTAGGGTTTCTCTGTGTAGCTTTGCGCCTTTCCTGGAACTAACTCCAGGCTGGCCTCGTATTTTGTATTTTCAAGACAGGATTTCTCTACGTAGCCCTGGCTGTCCTGGAACTCGCTCTGTAGACCAGGCTGGCCTTGAACTTGGAGATCTGCCTCTGCCTCCTGAATGCTGGGATTAAAGGCATGCATCACTACTGCCGCCACTTGGCTGGCTAGACTCTTCTTATCAAGCTGTAGACTCACAGAGGGACCCATGACAATCTACATCACCCTGAAGTCGAAGGCAGAGAAGAGGTACTGAGGAAGGAGGTTTGGGGTGTATTGTAAGAGGGGGCCCCACACTTTGTTCAACCAACACCGGACTTGTAGCATTTCTTTAGACACTATGATTTATAGCTGGGAACATGTGATGCTGATTACACAGTTCAGGAAGGGCCAATAGCACGGGACAGAAATGTGATACAGTGTAAGAAACACAAAGATTTGGGGGTGTGGGGAAACGGCATTTGGTTTTAAGACCCTCTTTAACACCAAAGAGGAAGCAGGACAGGGACCTGCTGCTGACCCACGTCACAAGCAAAGGAATCCTTATTCTTCCACCCTGAGGTAGGTCAACTCCACTTTCCCTATTTTCCAGATGGGAAAATTGAAACAGAAAAGATCTCAAGAGTAAAGCCACCTGGTGGTACAGAGGAGCAAGACAGAGGTGGCAGTATGTCCATCCACCCCTCAGTCAGGCCAGCAAGCTAAGCTTCATCCTGCTGGTTGAGGCATCCCTTCTTGTGCCTCATTAAAGGTGAGGGAAATCCAAGTTGGGACACTCCTTGGCCTCTGCCCACCACCCGTGTGTGTCAAAGGCAATTCCCAGGCAGGGAGCAAAGGGGCGGAGTGCAAACGATTCCTGCTTCCTAGGGAGAAAGACAGAAGCCAGATTCTCAGAGCCCCTGACTCTACACACCTTCAACCCTAAGATTTATGGGGTGTGTGCATGGAGGTGGAATGTGCCTCACTGGAAAGCTGTAGGTCATGCCTACCTTCAAAGCCTAGACTTTCCTGCATGGGCCATAGAGCTCCTGCTTGGGTCTCTCTCAAGCAAATATTCCTCCTAGCTCTTGGCCCCAGGCTCCTAAATCAAAACTCAGTAACTGGTCATCTTTAAGCAGAGCCCTGCAGCAACAGGGCAGACTTCTGTGGGAAAATTTGGTCCCCCAAATGCCACACTGGCCAACAACAACTGAGCAGCTAACCTGACCTTGAACCTGTTCCCCTGGAGACTGAGATATCTTCCTTAGGATGAGTCCTCAGCTGCCCAGCTCAGAGCACCAGGATGAAGTGGACTAGGCTACAGCAGGCCTGGCAGGCGTATCTGCCAAGAAAAGCTCCACAGACCCCTCCCTCCTTATTGTACAAACAGGGCAGGGAAACACACAGGACTGACAGACTGAGAAGGAGGAGGACTCTCAGGATGCTGAGACAGTCCGTGCGTGGGACACCATTGTGAACAGCCCCAGTCAGAGAAAACCTGAAGCCCTAAGGAGACAAGGTGCTAAGAGGGACAGAAGCCCCTAAGCAGAACCTAAATTATCTACGGCAAAGATAAAACTCAGTCAGGAGGCTTCCTCTGGTCTCACTGGACAGGCCTCTGGAGTTTCCGACCAGTTGTCAGGGTAGTGTAGACAGGGCCCTCTCTAAGGCCCAGAAGGATTGGTTGTAAAGGACTGGAGGGCTCTGTGCCACAGTAGAGTGACCCCCCACTTTCCTGGGGAGCCACACCCACGCTTCCCTGCCTAAGGAGTCCTATAGTGGGGCAGCAGCAGCACTCTGACCCCTTGTAGCAGCACACCCAAAAAACAGCCAGGCAAAGAACTCCAAGTCTCAGCAAGCACCTGCGGAATGAGAGTCCTGGTGGCTACAGTCACTTCCTTCTGGCCCCAAAGAGACGAAGAGGCCCAGAGAATGCATTCAGGGGTCTCCAGAGGAGAATGAACACCTGGCTGGCAATGCCAGCAGGTTGACAGCCACAGGGGAGGATATGGTGCCTGGTGTCCTCCTCCAATGTTCTAGGCATCCACATCCAGACCAGGTTCCTGGAACAGTGACTGCTTCCTCAAGTTGAGCCGGGCACACTTGGGGCACGTGGTTGAGTTGTCGTAATAGCAGTCCCTGTGGAAGACGGCTGAACAGTCGGTGCACACAGAGGTATGGCTGTCAAATGGGAACAGCACGTCACCTTCTTTGCAGAGTTCACACACGAAGCCCTTGGCTTGGCACCGCTCACAGTCCAGCTTGATGTGCTTGGCAAAGAGCGTGTGGATCTCAGTGAGCGAGCAGCTGAGGCGGCCCATGTGGACCTCTAAGAGGTCCTGGATAGAGTACATCTCATCGTTCTCCACAAAATGCTGTCGGTCCTGGAGCTGCAGTAGCAAGCGTGCCTCCATGGCCTCCTTGCAGGTGATGAAGTATGGCTTCATGAGCAGGATGTCCTGGCGCAGCTTCCGGATCTCCACCAGCTCTTCCACGTAGTTAAACAGCAGAGGGTTAATCTCCCGGAGCCGGAGCACTGGCCGAGACACCATCAACGCCAGGTAGCGCATGCTGCAGCGGGACACCTTGCGTGGCTCAAAGTCCCAGTTATGCACCACTCGGGCGGGGATCACGGCTAGGTCGTTCCAGTGGCAGTGGCTGCAGTAGTACTGGCCAGTGTAGTCGCACTGCCGAGCCTCGCTCGGCACACCTCGCAGAGAGATGGGGGCCCGGCACTCAGCACATCGGTAGTCCTGGCTGTCCAGCCCAGTCTCAGGGCAGATGTTCAGCTCATACTCAGCCTGGTGACTAACCTTGGAGCTGACACAGGGTTTGGAGATGAGGTTCAGGCACTTGCTGTGACAGCGGTAATAACACCCTGTACAGGTGTACCAGGTCTGGATGAGGCCCCAGATGATGGTGTTGCACTTATCACAGGTTTGCTTGACACTCTTGCTCTTCTCCTTGTAGAAGCGATGCTCTAGGAGAACCCGGATATTGGGTTCCTCCTCATTGGGATCCTTCAGCTCCTGGAGCTTCAGCCGGAGGTGAATCAGCCTCACCACAGCATCCTTCTGCTTCTCTGACTGCTCCGGCAGCTCCAGAATCACCTGCTTGCATTCTTCAATTGCCTGCCGCAGCTGCTGGACATCGGAGGCCAGGAAAAGACCCACGGGGCGGGAAAAGTGGTCTTCAGACAGGCCAAGATCCATCACGCGCTCAGAGTAGTGGAACTCAGGCTCCCCAGTGGGCAGCTCAGGCAGAGTGTCTTCAGAAGTGACTTCTTGGGACTTCTCACTGGGGTCCTGTTCATGTTGTCTTGGTCCAAGCGGCTTGTTGAAAGGGTTGAGGTGGGCCTGCCGGAACCGAGCCAGCTTCTCATCATATTCCATAGCATCCCACCCTTTCATCCTGAGTGAGGAGTCATCATTGCCGCACGATTGCCCAGTCTCCCCTGCACCTAGGCATGGTAATATGACCGCTCCAATCAATAGAACGGGAGCAGAAAGATCACTCGGGACTTCTCAGAATCCTTCTTCCACCCTTTCTCCTCTGTCTGGAATGCAGATGTCATGGGGGAAGCTGTCAGAACCACCTTGAGCTGGCTGCCGCTACATTGTACCGGACCGCGATTTATCTAATTATTATGTTTAACTTTTTAGTGTATTTTGTGTGTATGGGGTGTGTTGCCTGTGTGGGTATCTGTGTACCACGTGTGCCTGGTGCTCTCTGAGGCCAGAAAATGACATCAGTTCCCCCAGAACTGGAGTTATAGACAGTTTGTGGGGTACCATATGGGTGTTGGGAATCAAACCCTGGCTCTGGAGGAGCAGCCAGTGCTTTTAACTCGTGAGCCTTCTTTCCAGCCCTTTATTATTATTTTTTGCAATAGTATTTCACCCTTGTAGCTCTGGCTTGCCTGGAACTCACGATGTAGACCAGGCTGGCCTCAAACTCACAGGGCTCTGCCTGCCTCTGCCTCTTAAGTGCTGGGATTAAAGGTGTGTGCTTCCTGGGCATTTTGTTTTATTTTTAATTATGTGTATACGTGTGTATCTATGTATGGGTTTGTTTACACGAGTTCAGGGCCTGTCTAAAAGGAAAAGAGGAGGAGGAAGAGGAGGAGGAAGGACGCAAGAACAAACAAATAGGCTCCAGAGGTGGTTAGTAGAGAGGCTCAGAGTGAGGGCTGAGTCCAGTGTGTTTAGAGGCTTAGCAGAAGGATCCAGGAGAGGAGACAAACCGAGGAGCCTGGGGCAGGGCCGGGTGAGGGAGGCAGAGAGGTCAGCTTTCACTGGGAAGATACTTCCTCACCCTCCTCGGTGCCGAAGGGATGAGTGCCAGGGGAGAGGAGGGTCCGTCTGTCCGGTGGAGGAAGAACTTGTGGTGTCATGACCATCTTTTCAGAGTTCAAGGCTAGTTCTGCCATCTCAGGCTTCTTTGACTTCCTTCACTCTCCAAAAGAATTCTCCTTGGCGACATAGGAGTTCAAGGCTGGAATAGATGAGACCGTGTCTCAAACTAAGCAACACACACACACACACACACACACACACACACACACACACACACAAGGTTGAACATGGTGCTACACCTGTAATTCCAGTCCCAGGGAAGCTGACACCAGAGGATCTCAACATTGAAGTGAGCCTAGACAACAGAATGACGCACACATATATGTACCTGCACAATACAATAAATCATTTAAATTCAATATAATAATAATATTAGAAAAGAATAAGGAACAAAAAATAAGCTGTAGGACTGGGGGTGTAGCTCAGACACACAGCTCTTGTCCAACATGTGTGAGGCTCTGGATTAAGTCTCGAGAGAGACTCATGGGCCGACAGGATGGCCCAGCAGGTGGAGCCTGAAGACCTGCCTGTTCGGTTTGCTTTCTATCGCTAGGATGAAACACCATGACTGGAAACAACTTGAGGAATGGGTTTGTTTTACAGTTCCACATCACAGTCCACCACTGAGGGAACTCAGGGCAGGAACTTCTCGGAGGCAGGAACTGAGGCAGAACCACACAGGAACACTGACTTGCATCTCCCAACACCACACCAGGATCTCATTGTGTAGCCCTGGCTGTCCTGGAACTCATTGTGTAGACCAGGCTGCCCTCTAACTCACAGAGATCTACCTGCAGCTGTCTCTCAAATGCTGGGACACACATCACCCGACCTGACCATGGGGGAGGGGAGGGACTTTTTAAAGGGCTCATCAGGAAACTGAGGCAAGGAATGGGATGGTGGATGAGCTGTTCAGTCCAGTTAGCCAACAGGAGGTGTCCAGCACCCCCTCTCGGTTCCAGTGGCCCTAAGTGTAGCTCCTAAGCGGCGTGCTCATGAGGAGAAATGAAGACATAAAGAGGAAACAGGAACCGGAACTCTTCTGACATTGCTGGCTTCTAGCGAGGACATTCTTGGAACTGCTTCCTTGGGGTGCTTGCCCTACCTGACCAGTTTCTACCTCCTGTGTTCATCAATTCTTCCTTCAGGATAACCTTCAGGAAGGAAGTCAGGAAGTAAATATTGAATGTCCCTGCCCACTTAGATCAGCTCCATCAGAATTTCTGAGGGTGGGGCCCAAGGACCCACAATGGAAAGGACATCCCCACCTGTAACCTGATAATGCAATAAGTTGAGAAAACTCCCCATTGAGCACTCAAGACCACGTTCACAGTATTCCCGTCCCTTCCCCCACTAGGCTGCCCTGTATCATTTATACACTTGCCATTTACAGACTTCCAGTTCAACCTTACACTTGACCTTCACAGTGCCCCTTCAGTTCTGATTTGTAAAATGAGTGAAGGATGGCATCCCTCTCCCCATACCAACATTTTGCTCTGTCTCATTAACTGCCAAATTCTTCATGAAGCCAGTTCCTATTTCAACTGAGACTTCAAAAATCACAATTTAAAAATCCCCTTATATATCTACACATACCCTTGGAGGAACAGGACTGTGGATGGCTACCCTAGGGAATGTTAGAAAATGAGGTTATGAGAAAACATAAGGGCTTGAAGCCAGGTGTGGTGGTGCGATCTCAGCACCTACGAAATAGAGGGGCTACCAGGGAAGTTGGGATGCCCCTCTTTGGATTCCTTAGTATTGTTAATAAAAGAATTTAAGGGCTGGTGAGATGACTCAGTGGGTAAAACTACCTGCAGTCAAGCCTGAAGAGCTGAGTTCAAACCTCAGGACCCACAGTTGGAGGGGGGAGAACTAACTCCCAAAAGTTGTCCTCTGACCTCCACAGCTATGCGGTGGCAACCACACCATGGATAGGCCTTCTGGAAAGAAGTGCGTTATCTCACTAGAGGGATAATTATTCCTCCCATCTCTTTGGCAAGGCTTAAGGTGAATCAGCCTTCCTGAGGCATGGTCTTTACTAGGTGATTGGCAAGTGTCTTAGTTTATTTGTTTGTCTGTCTATCTATCTATCTATCTATCTATCTATCTATCTATCTATCTATCTATCTATCTATTTATTTCTGAGGCAGGGTTTCTCTATGTAGTCCTGGCTGTCCTGGAACTCACTTTGTAGACCAGACTGGCTTAGAACTCAGAGAGATTTACCTGCCTCTGCCTCTTGAGTGCCGGGATTAAAGACTTATGCCACCACTGCTCTGCTTTTAGTTATACAACTCAGGACCACCTACCCAGGAGTGACACCACCCCTTGTTGGCTAGAACCTCCCACTTTGGTCATCAAACAAGAAAATGCTTTACAGATTTGCCTGTAGGCAATCTGATGGTGGCATTGGCTCCATTGAGAGTCCCTCTTCCCGAATGACCCTGGCTTGTGTCAAGTTGTCAGAAAAACAAACAAACAAAAAACAGAACAATAGGCCCAACTGTATTAACTCTTCTGTCCTGAGTAACTTGGAATGTTATGTTTCCACCCAGGCCAGACATAGGTTATTTTGACCAGAAAGAAATAGCTTCCTTTCCCTTATGGAGTCCAACAGAGTTCTAATATAGGTTATGGTAACAGAGGCAGGAGGATCAAGATTTGAAGGCCAGCCTTGACTACATAATGAGTTTGAGGCAAGTCTGCGATACATAAGACTCTGTCTCAAACTAAATCAACAAATGATTGAAAGGCTAGAAGCCACCCAAAACAGCTGGACCAGGGGGCAGTGGCATGCACCTGTGATTCCAGCCACTGGGGAAGCAGAAGCAGGGGGCTTTCGAACTTAAGGCAAACTGATGAACTAAACCTTTTCCTGCAGCACTTGTCTATTCTAAGTGTGATAGCCAAAAATCATAAAGTCACAACAAAGGGTTCCGGAAGGAAACAATAACTAAGGCAGTAATGAACTACACCAGAAGGTTTTCGGGTGTGGCCGCATAAAATCAGTAAACTCTACATCCATATCCCTAGATAGCATCATTCACTCTAAGGACAAGAGGCACTGAAACTATTGGCCATAATATTAATTCAGAGACAGCCCATCCAAAAGAATGCAGGCTCATTTTAGGAAAAACAGGTATTCCCCATGTGAGCAACTAATCTATAAAAAAAACTAAATTACATTTATTTACTGTGTGTATGGGTGGTAGGGGACACGTGCCATGATGTGCACATGGAGATCAGAGGACCACTTTCTTTGGACTGCCAGCTCCTGAAAAATGACACAGAGACTTTTTATTAATTGGGAAAGCTTGGCCTTGGCTTAGGCTTGTTCCAAACTAACTCTTAAGACTTAAATTAACCCATTTATATTAATCTACATTCTGCCATGGGGCTCGTTACCTCTCCTTAGTACTGTATGTCCAACTTCTCTGCATCTGGCTGGCGAATCCCCCACCTCTCAGGTTCTTTCCCTGAGTTCCTTTCTCTCTCCTTAGAAGTCCCACCTAGTCTCTCCTGCCTAGCTATTGGCCCTTCAGCTCTTTATTAAACCAATCAGAAGGTGCCTTAGGCAGGCAAGGAAAGACAGAGACACATCTTCACATGGTGTGATCAAATATCCCACAACACTAATCTCTTTACTTATTCAAATCTTTTTGTTGTTTGTATAGATCTATCTATCTATCTATCTATCTATCTATCTATCTATCTATCTATCTATCATCTATTTGTTTTGAGTGTATGATCATGTGTGTGTGTTTGTGTATGTATCTGTTGCATGTAGATGCTAGAGGAGTGGGTCAGATGTTTTCTATCACTCTCCTCCTATTCCTTTGAGGCAGGGTCTCTCTCCCTGAACCCAGGGGTTTGCATTCTCTCAGGTAGGCTGGAAGCTAGCAAGCCCCGGTCTCTGACCCTGTTGAGAGTGGTGTTATAGGTATGCTTGGGACGCTCAGTGTGTTCCATAGGTGCCTGGATCTGACCTCTGGTCTTCATGATTGAGGAGCAACTGCTACTAACTTCTTAACCATCTCTTCAGCCCTGTTGGTTGAGATAAGGTCTCCATGTGTATCTTAGGCCAGCTTAGAACTTGCTATACAGACCAAGTTGGCCTCAGTTGTGTGGTATCCCTCCCTGACTCTACCTCCTAGGTGTTGGGATTATTGGCATACACTCTTCTATATCCCATGTATTTGTTGAACTAGCTAGCAGTTTGAGATATGAAAGAGATCAAAACAGGCACAAATCCTGTTCTTGTGGCATCACAAGGTTATTCTTGCTCACTTCCAGCCTGTAGTTCTGTATGCTTTGTGGGTTTGCCTGACATGGCATTGTGTGTTGAGCCAATAACCAAAGCCAATTGTTCTGCAGTCAGACCTCCTGTTCTCACATTAATAGCATTCTCGTTTGAATCATTTGCAGCGTGTTTCCTCGGAGATGGACTCCTTAGACACAGGGTAAAAAGCTGGGCTAGTTGCTATGGCCAACAAGACAGCCCCTCGCTGCCAAAACTAACACCCTGCCTTCAGCAGGCTTTGTGTTAGTGCATGGCCCCCATCACCATTGGGGTCATATGTCTCCCATCATCCCCTGACTCCGTTTAGATTGTATGTGTCCTTTGCTGCTTGAATGGCTCCCCACCCGGGAAGTGGCAGAGAGGATTCTTAGAGCCCTGGTACCTGAGCATCCTCACTGCAGAGAGCTCATTTCAGAAAAAGATGCAGAGCCCAGGGCTGTGTTTTAAAGGGAAGAGTGAGGACAGGGCTAAGTTGAGGAGAGGAGAGGAGGCAGATGAACACCAGCTTGGGACTGGCTGAACCTGTAACAAACTATGAAGTTGGTCCTAACTTCTTAGTTTCTCTGGAAAAAAAAAAATGCCTGAGTGTCAGGAACAGTATCCCCAGGACCTGCTGTTTGAGAGCCCAAAACTTACCTATGGAGACCAGTGATCCTTTAAAAAAAATTAAATTACATTGGTTTACTGTGTGTTTGGGTGGTTGGGGACACATGCCATGTTGTGGAGATCAGAGGACCACTTTCTGGTTCTCTCCTTACACCCTAGGTTTTGGAGACTGAACTCAGGCCATCAGACTTGGTGGCAAGTGCCTTTTCCCACTGAACCATCTCTGGACCCAAGACTGGTGATCCTGAGGGGGGAAAATGCAAATAGATGGAGGGCCTCTGAAACCCTGTTTTGGTAAGTGAAGAATCCTGAAGCTAGAGTGTAGCAAGTTTTTTGTTGGGACAGCCAGCTCACAAATAACGACATGGAGACTTATTATTAATTATGAAAGCTTGGCTGTTAACTTAGGCTTGTCCCACTAGCTCTTACAACTTAAATTAACCTGCTTTTATTAATTTATGGTCTGCCGTGTGACTCACTACATCTACTCTGTGCCTTATGTCTGACCTCTTCGACATCTCTCTCGCACCCCTGCCTTTCTTCTTCCCAGCATGCTCTCTCTTTCCAGAAACCCCGTCTATTCTCTCCCACCTGGCTATTGGCCATTCAGTTCTATATTAAACCAATCACAGTGACACATCTTCACTCAAATATCCCTCAACAGTAGAGCGTCAATAGTTTCGCAGAAGACCTGCCTATAGCATTGACAATATCTTTCCAAAGACCCAGAAAGTACTGTCTGGATGCCTAAAAGGAGGAAGCAGGGTACAAACAACAATTTTATGAGCATGAGAATTTTGCCTGCATCCATATATTCACACCATGTGCATGCCTGGTGTCCCTGGAGATCAGAAGAGGATGTCAGATCCCCTGGAACTGGAGTTACAGATGGTTGTGAGACTCCATGTTCTGGAAACTGGGTCTTCTTCAAGAGCAACAAGTGTTCACAGCTGGGTGTGGTGGTACATACCTTTAATGCCAGCAGAAACAGAGACAAGGGGATCTCTGTGAGTTCCTGGTCAGCCTGGTCTACATAGAGAGTTCCAGGCTGACACTTAGAGATTTGCATGCCTAATTCTGAGCTGCTGAAGGATTTGAATTCTTATTGCTGATATGGAAATACTGGGAAGTCTTTAGAGGCAGTGAGAGCCCTTCTCTTGATGAGCTAGGCTTGGGGGAAAGAGGGCAAGAACGGTCCCTGAAATTTACAAAGCCAGCAAAGCACCCTGAAACAGTGGATTTGGAGTTCTTGTCTAGAGAATTCGAAGGATGAAATTCATAGACCACAAAGGACGAGTTTGAGAAATGTATTAAATGGATTACAGATTCACAAGTGGGAGTTTAGGAAGACAGCAGAACTCCTGCATGATGGCAGGGGTGTGGCCTAAGGGGTTGTCCCCAGGGTAGCTCGGAGCTCCCCTTCCAGGAGCTCAGGGAGGGGGGTGGGCTGGTCAGTCCAGTTGGTCCAGCCATGAGAGGCCCCGGGTTAGTTTCAGTCATTTTCTCTCCTACAGCCTCCAGGCAGAGGTGCTTTTTCAGGAGATAACATAAACAAGAACCAGAGCTTTCTTCACTTGCCTCCAGCCAAGTCCCTTCTCAGAACTCCTGCTCTGGGGCCTTTACCTATTCAGCTGGTTTCCAGCTCGTGTTCATCAGGACTTTCATGCGTGACGTAAGTAAAGTGTTGAAGGAGCGGATGGGTGAGTTTATGAGTGGGTTCTCTGATATAATGAAGTCCTGAGTCCTCTGTAGTCCCTTCTCCCAGTGCTGGGGATCACATCCCGGGCGTCACACTTGCTAGGCCCGTGTTTATGGAGCTACATTCCCTGCCCACTCTCCCTTCTTCTTGACCATGTCCAGCAAGCAGGAGGAGGACTTGAACCTGAGTTTGAAACTCAGCTTTGCTGAATACCATCCATAAGACTTAATATCTCTCTGCCTCAGTTTCCTAATCTGTAAAAGGGAGCCAATACCATCTTACTGCAAGATTGCTATGAGGACCAAGAGAAAAGTCGATGAAGCATCTCTTTCATAGTAGCTTTCAATAAAGAGTAGCTTAGGCCAGCTTGATTCAGGTCATCAGGCTTGGCAGCAAGTATCTCACTACCACCCCCTTTTCTCTTCCTTTCCTTTCCTTTTCTTTTGAGACAGGGTCTGATGTATCTGGCATGGCCTCGAACATGCTACCTAGCTAAGGATGACTTTGAACTCCTGGACCCCCTGCCTCCCAGGTCCTAGTGTAACAGGTATGTAACATCATGCTCTGCTTGTATGATACTGGGCATGGAGCCTAGGACTTCATGCATGATAGGCAAGCCTCTGCCAACTAAGTACCCTCTGTGTGTTTGGGGGTGGTGATTGGTTTAGACAGTTTCCCTCAGTAGCCCAGGCTGGCCTGTCTTCTAAATGCTGGGATTATAGGTGTGCCCTACCACAGCACCTCCCAGGTGTAGCTTTTAGGATTTAACGTTGTGGCTTGTCTTCATTCCAATGGCAGCTCCATATCCTTAGCCTTGCAAAAGTGCCCCTTCCCATCATGCACCAGGATGTCATGCTCCATCCAGGGGAGAAAATGCCATATAAGGACAGAAAAGTGGAGTAAGCCCCATTCTGAGACAATCCCGCCCATTCCCGGAACTCTTCACCTTCCTTCCACCTAAACTCATGAACAATACTCCTCCTTCCCCCACATCGATCGAAGTCTGTAGTTAGAACGTGTTGGAACACATCTGTAAATCCAACCTCCAGGAAGCAGAAGCTGGGGGGGGGTGTCAATTCAAGTTTCCTTCAGGCTGTGTTGTGAGTTCGTAGCCAGCTTGGGCTACTTGAGACACTGTCTGGAGCAAGGGCTTGTGGAGGCTTGCTGTGATGAGTCATTTGGAGCAGCAGGACAAAGAAAAGGACGTTTCAGAGAAGGGTCGAGGACTCAGTTTCGGGTCGAGACAGGTGACCGGACCATCCAGCCCTGTGGACTGTTGTGGACCGTGTACTGAACGCAGGGTGGAGTAGGAATATCACCAGTGTGTGAGAGCTGGCCCATCTCAAAGACGGCAGACTGAGTGTTCCTCCCTGTGTGCTCTCGGCCTTATCTCCACCGTAGAAGGAGATCACGGAGGACACACAAAAAGGCACCTGGAGGAAGTTTATTTCAGGGCAAAGGTGAAGAAGGCTGCTCAAGAGTTGTAGGGTGGGATTTTGGATTATTTGTTCTTTTGTTTTGTGGCGGCCAGCATCAACAGGATAGCTCTTTCCCTCTCTCATCCTACTCCTGCAGGAGGCAGCTGAAGTTCACCGCCTTCCTGCCCTGGGGTTTCCTTTTAAACCTTAACAAAACTACCCTAATTAAACTGCACACACCTTTAATCCCAGCACTCTGGAGGCATAGGTAGGCTGAGCTCTGTGAGTTCGAGGCCAGCCTGTTCTACAGAGCCAGTTCAAGGACAGCCAGGGCTACACAATGAAACTCTATCTTGGAAAACAAACAAACAAGCAAAAACCTGCCCTTGGAAGCCGAAGACAGGGATGCCCTAAGTTAGGGGAGTGTGTTTAGGAGAGAGAGAGAGAGAAAGGAGAAAAGGGGAAGCATGCCTTCCTGAGCAATTCAGAAGAGTGGGCAGACTCACTAGCCACGAAGTGTAGCTGGGCAGACTGCTCCATAGGGGCGGGGATTCTGGGAAGGGAACACAGCACCTCACAGCCATCTCTTCAGCATGGCTTATAGTGAGCCCGCTTTCCTAGGGGTGATCCCTTGGGCAAGTGATTTGACCTGGCCCAACCGGACCGTTACACCCAACCGGACTGTTCTTTTGACCAGTGGTACTGGAAGTTGAACCCAGGTCTTTATGCATGGTAGGCAAATGCTCTACCCACTGAGCTACATCCTTCCCCTCTTGTGTGTGATATTTTTTGAGACAGATTCTCTGTAAGCATCTCAGCCTGACCTCACACTTGTGTCTGTCCTCCTGCCTCAGTCCCCAAAGCACTTTTTTTTTTTTTTTTCAGGTGAAACCTGTTCTGATCTGCATCTGTAGTGTTACTTATCAGGGAAGTTATCTCAGCGGCTTAAAAGCTCAAACACATCTAACACAGAGGCTGAGGGTATGGCTCAATGATAGAGAGCTCACCTTGCACGCACAAGGGCTGCAGGTTCAAGACTCAGCACGAGGGAAGGCATTTCAACCTAGGGGCCAGTCAGAAGCAAGCTGCTGTGCCATGTGCCCTGGAGGGCTCAGTGAGCATGTGTGTGTTTCTTCCTTTCAAGACCTGAAAAAAAGCACACGCCTTTAATTCCAGCACTTGGGAGGCAGAGCCAGGTGGATCTCTGTGAGTTCGAGGCCAGCCTGGTCTACAGACTGAGTTCCAGGACAGCCAGGGCTACACAGAGAAACCCTGTCTTTGGGGGGGGGGGAGGAGAAAAGAAAAGAAAAATTAATTGAAAAAACCCCAGACTATTCTTGTCTTTGTAATATGCTTGTGTCTAATTGCCTTATTAGCAGACATTTTGCTTGTGGCTGCAGAAGATGTGGCTGGTAAGTTGTTGTATAAGGTGAACTTTAGTGGAAGAAGAAAGACTAGGAAGTCTTTGAAGACAAACTGTATTTAGAGTCATTCTTTGAGCTGCTCCTGGCCAGGGTGGAGGGCCCTCGGCTGCTTTCTGGGACCAGTGCAGAAGCATAACTTGTGTCCACACAAAACAGTTCTTCCTTACAAAGCAATAAGACAACTTACTCTGGAGGCTGGAGAGATGGACCAACAGTGAAGAGCGCTTGCTGCCCTTGCAGAGGACCTGGGATACCCACATGGCAGCTCACAACTGGCTGTAATTCCAGCTCCAACACCCTCTTCTGACCTCCAAGGGCTCCTGCACTCGTGTGGTACACAGACATAAGCTCAGACTCACACACGTGCACATAAATAATCAATAAATATTTTCTAAAGAGAATTTATTCCGGTGACAAGTGTGAGTGATCTTGGCTCAAGACATCGAATCTAAGTGACCTCAAATACCATGTTACAACGGAAATATCATTCATTCATTCATTCATTCATTAATTCATTCAGAGACAGGGTCTCACATGGCCCTGGCTGGCCTCTAACTCCCTATATACCTGAGGATGGCCTTGAACTACTGGTCCTCCTACCTCCCCCTTCCCAGGGCCAGAGTTACAGACATGTGCCACCGTGCTCAGTTTATGTGGTGCCGGGGAGAGAACCCAGCGCTTTGCGAACACTGGGCAAGCACACTGCCAGCTGAGCTGCAGCCCAATTTCCTCAAGCCTTTATAGGGACAGAACAAAGAAAGTCATAAATCAAGGCACTTTTAATATACATCAGTGGAAATGGTGGCGTACGGCAAAGCTGCGAGACCTCAGAAACTATCTGATGATATTCTTAGCCTTTGAGTTGGTGGCCTGTCGGTACAGCTCAAAAGATTTCACCAGGCAATAAGTAAGGATGTTAGGTCAGCCCCAGAGGTGTGAAAGGGACTCGCAAAGGGGCTGGACACGGCCTAAGATGATTTGACTCTGTACCTGCAGCATTCCAACTTCCACAACCACAGTTCTTATGAGTCTTTAGCTTCTTTAGCGCAGGTGAGGCTTTTTCCTGAGAACCGCAGTTCGTATCTGTACACTGCCTCTGTCTTGGTGGTGGTGTTTCTATTAGTACCTTTCTGGGACAGGAGCATAAAAGCCTGGTTTTTTTTGTTTTATCTGTTCTGCTGGGGATCAAACCCAGGGCCTCATGCAGTACCTGCAAGTGTTCTCACACTGAGCTTCATCGGAGCCCCAAAGCTATGCCAGACGGCACATCAGCATTTCAGAGAGATTTCCCCAGGCTTCTCTCCTTTCCTTTTGAACACACTTGCTCTGCCCAGACACCTATGGTTCTGGTCCTGCCTCTGGCTTCTGCCCAGCCACTTCAGCCCGACACTTTGGAGCGCACCTCGGGGTTTACCAGTAGTAGCCTTGCCCCACGCACCTCTCCAGTATCCTGCCCTGCAGCTCCTTCCAGCTAGCACCCGGAGAACAGACTCCCCAGTTCCTGGGCTGCTGTTCTGTATCCTCTGATTTATAATCAGGTCCCACGAGCCAGCTACACAGGGACAGCCCATGAGCGAGCGGGCATGTTAGCTCAACAGCATTGCATGAGTATGCCTTGTTGGAGGAGGTGTGTCAAGTGCAGGGGTGGGGGCGCTTTGACATTTTAAAAGCCCACGCCGGGCCCAGTGTGCTCTCTCTGCTTGCTTCCTATGGATCAAGATGCAAAGCTCTCAGCTACTTCTCCAGCATCACACCTGCCTGTGTTCGGCCATGCTTCCCACCGCAATGATAATGAACTAACCCTCTGAAACTGTAAGCCAACCCCCCAATTAAACGCTTTCTTCTATGACTTGCCTTGTTCACTGTGTCTCCTCACAGCAATAGAACAGTAACTAAGACACTCAGCATGCAGTGGGTTCTGGGTTCGATCTCTGGCACCATGATAAAATCAAATGTCCTACACTAAGGGGCTGGGGGTGTAGTTCAGGTAGGTGGTAGAGTGCTTGCTTACCTAGGGTCTTTAAGCTCTGGGTTTGATCTCCAGCACTGAGAAAGGAGATGCAGTCGTATCAGATGTTCAAGGTCACCCTGGGTTAGGATGTGATGGAGGTGCTAACTTCCCTGATTGAAACAGTAAATATTGCACTCATGTTCTGAAATTAAAACATCACACTGTGACATATAAATGCATAGTTATTTAGCAGTCAAGGTGGCACGAGCCTTTAATCCCAGCACTCGGGAGGCAGAGGCAGGTGGATCTCTGAGTTCAAGGCTAGGTTGGTGTCTACAGAGTGAGTTCCAGGACAGTCAGGGCTACACAGAGAAACCCTGTCTCCAAAAACCAAAAACCAAAACAAACAAACAAAAAGTATATATAAAATACATATAATATATAAATTATTAACAAGTAATAACTATATACAGTTATTATATATTATATAACTGTATATAACCACTATTATACATAATGTATTATTATATATAACTATATATACTATATAATAACTATATATTATATTACTTATTAACAAGTAGTAACTACATGTAGCTATTATAAATATATAATTATATACTTGTTAAGAATTTAAGGCTCAGATGTAGCACACTGATGATTACTTGCCTAGCATAAGCTGGACCCTAGATTCCTTTTTCTTCTTTCTTTTTTTCCTTCTCCCTTCCTTCCTTCCTTCCTTCCTTCCTTCCTTCCTTCCTTCCTTCCTTTCTTTTTTTTCTGAGACAGGGTTTCTCTGTGTAGCCCTGGCTGTGTTGGAACTCATTCTGTAGACCAGGCTGGCCTCAAACTCACGGAGATCCACCTGCCTCCTCTGCCTCCTCTCCAGTGCTGGGACTAAAGGTGTGCGTCACCACACCTGGCTTTAGACCCTAGATTCTCACCAGCAGCACAACAGAAAACCAAAAAGTGTGTGTGTGTGTGTGTGTGTGTGTGTGTGTGTGTGTGTGTGTGTGTGCCCCCCTTCCTCCCTCCCCTGGGCTCCCTGTGCGAATGCAGAGGCCAGAGACGGATGTCAGGTGTCTCCCCCTCTCTCTCCACCTTATGTTTGAGACAGAGTCTCTCTTAGTGAGTTGAGCCTGGAGCCTCCATCTTGCCTAGATTGGCTACCCAGTGAGCTCCTGGGGTTTGTGTGGCAGCTGGGGATCCAAACAATGCATATGTGTGGTCTGCCACATGTGTGCAGGGGCCCACTGAAGCAGCTGTGAATCGTCCTATATGGGTACAGTGAACTCTGATCCTCTGCAAGGGGACTGCCCTTAACCACTAAGACATCTCTCCAGGCCCTCTCCTCACCACCCCTCTCCCCCCTGACATAAGGTCTTGTGTATCCCAGGCTGTCTCTAAACCGGATGTGTTATTGTCGAGGACCTTGACCTCCTGATCCTCCTGCCTCTGCTTTCCAAGGGCTGCGATTGCAGGTGTGCACAGAAATCAAGGTGTATGCAATGCTAAAGATCAAACCCAGAGCTTTCTTACATGCTAGACAAGCTCTTTATCTACCACCCCAAATCCCAGCGGACATATGTCCAAACCACGTCAGTGGGACATTTTTCCTGTGGTGACTAGATAGCAGTGAATTCTTTCATCATAGTGGGCCAGTCTTGGCTACGACCTCTCAGCTCTGTTGCTGTGCAAACTCTGAGAAAAAAATGTCCTGGTTAGCCTTAATTGTAAACTTTACACAGCCTGGTGTCATCTGAGAGAGTCTCAACTGAGGAATTGCTTAGGTCTGATCGGCCTATGGCCATGTCTGTGGGAGATTGTCTTGATTAATGATGGATGTGGGAGGGCCCAGACCACTGTTGTTGGGACCATTCCTTAAGCAGGTGGTTCTGGGCTGTATAGGAAGGTTGGCTAAGTAAGAGTCTGACAGTTAGTCAGAGAGTAAGCTAGGAAATAAATCAGCAAGTGTCATTCCTCTCTGGTTCTAGCCTGGGCTAATACTAAAACCTTGTTTAAAAAAAAAAAAAACCAAAACTCAAACAAACAAAACCAGTAAACTTGATGTAGTGGCTCACCCGTGTAATCCCAGCACTTGAGATGTAGAAACAGGAGATTGCTTCAAGTCTGAGGTCAGTATGATCTACATAGCAAGTTCCAGGCCAGTCAAGAATACAGGGAGACCATGTCTCAAAAGACCAAAAAACCTTTTAGAACTCTGGTTTCTGCCAATCAAAAGCCTAAGAGTCATCAGATGGCATCCTAAACCTATAGTTGAGACTTCTCTGCTTTGCTTAGTCATCCACTTATTTCTCCCAATGTATTTAATAAATCCTTTGATTTACACTTTATTTATTCTGTTACTATAAAAACCTCACCCTACTGTTACCACACTGGAACACGGAATTTGTGGTGGCTTAAATTTGTGTTCCTGGGCCACGATCACTCAGATTTGGCTCCAGAATAAACTGTCTCTTATCCCCTTTGAGGTGAGAGTTGTGTTTTCGAGTCCTCCTGGTACATAAATTTTTATATTACTTAAAATTGGCCGGGCGTTGGTGGTGAACGCCTTTAATCCCAGCACTCGGGAGGCAGAGGCAGGCGGATTTCTGTGAGTTTGAGGCTAGCCTGGTCTACAAAGTGAGTTCCAGGACAGGCTCCAAAGCTACACAGAGAAACCCTGTCTCGAAAAACAAAACAAACAAGACAAAACAAAACAAAAATTGAATATCTTCCCGATCATAATCACTGTTAACTCAGTCTGTGGGCCACAGTTGCTCCTAGCTGTAAATAGGTATTTAGACAAAAAGGTGGGTTGCTGAGAAGCCAGGTGAGTCTAGATTGTAGCTGGTGTGAGGAGGGTGAGGACAGAGAAACCAGCCCAACTACCTCTTGTCCAGCATTGGGAAACACCGATCGTCTAAGGTCTAGCTGCCTCTACTAACTAGATTCTCTTTTGTTGAGGGTCCCTTACAAGCCAGGTCCCCATGATGGGGGAGGAGTCTCTCCTCAGTTGTTGCGGAAGGAAGACTGCAACCCGGGAATTGGCAGGAGCCACACCCAGTAGGGGTGGGTCTCAGTGGGAGGGGCCGTCCGTGGTGGCATGAGTCACCCTTGAGTCACCTCTGAGTGACTCAGAAACAGGAATGGAGTCTACCGCCGGGAGGGCAGTGGGACAGGAAATTCCTGGCCGACCTCCCGAAGGGAGGGATAAGGGTCTGGGATTGGTGGACGTGGTCACGGACATTGAGAAGTTTAGGAACACAGAGGAGGCTGTGGAGCGGAGAGAGGAACCATCAGAACTGTGTAAGCGGGAGACAGAAGGTCAGATCTGAGCTCTGGGGAGCTTTCTCTGGTGAAAGGGCAGGAGGAGAGGCGGGGGCAGCAGTTAATGATCCCGGGGCCAGGTGAGAAGTAACTCGGCCTGAGTGCCGACCACAGTGCCTAGGTGAGGCACACCTGCCTCAGGCTCCTTACTGGCTCATGCCCAGAGGAGCCTTCCATGCCAGCTGTGGTCCTCTCTTGCCTCCTAGTGTGGCCAGTGGCTCCCCTGAAGCTTTCCCACCCCCAACCGGGTACTCAACAAACCCCGGGGATGTATGCAGGGATCATGTCACTATGATGGCTTTTTTTTTTTTTTTTTTTTTTAAGCCAGGGTCACTATGTAGCCATGGCCAGGAACTCCCTATGAAGACCAGGCTAGCCTGGGCCTCACAGGAATTCGCTTGTGCTTCTTTCTGTGTCTCCCAAGTGCTGGGATTAAAGGGATGTGCTACTATTTCCAGCTTAATAATGTTTTGTTTTTTAAATGTTGGTTTTAGGGGGAAAAAACCCCTCATATTTTCATGGTTAACAAAGATAACTGAACTATCTTCCTTGACCTTTTCCTTTGGTCTTTGACTTAAAAAAAAAAAAAAAACGCTTTGGGGGTACAGATGGTGCAGCAGTTAAGAGCTCACACTGCTATTACAGAGGATCTGAGTGTAGTTCCCAGAACCCACATCAGGTTACTTACAATTGCCTGTAACTCCAGCTCAGGAGAATCTGACACCTCTGGTCTAAGCAATTGCATGCATTCATGTGCACACTCAAGATATATACACAATAAATTGGGTTGTTTTTTTTTTTTGGGTTTTTTTTTGTGTGTGTGTGTGTGTGTGTGTGTGTGTGTGTGTGTGTGTGTTTTGAGACAGGATTTCTGTTTCAGTATATTTGATCAGACTGTGAAACTCTGAGACTGTGTTAATAAAATTAACCTTGAGTCAGTGGGCAGAGCCAGCAACTAGTTGACAGGAATTAGCTATAGAGAGGATGGAGGATCCAGGAAGATGGCTAGAGAGACACACAGGGAGGAGTAGAGAGGGACTTTGAGATTCTCAGTCTTTTTGGTTTGGGATAGCTGGAGAGATGCTCTCTTGCTGTATCTCCAGCCAAAAAGAAAGGTCAGCTGGTTGCTTCTCAGCCTCTCTGAGCTAGCAGGTTTTCACTCCAACATCTGACTCCCGAGTCTTTATTAGTAAATTGAACAATAGAGACTTAGTTAAAACTACATTTGGCAGCCTAGGACAATTGGTGCCGGCAGGACCAGAAATCCCTTCAGGCCGTGGTCTGAGCAGAAAGGCCTAGGCAGTGGCTAAAATATCAGTCGATTCAGGTGTGGCACCAAGCTGACAGAAAAACAACAGGTTTCTGTGTGCAGCCCTGGCTGTCCTGGAACTCACTCTGTAGACCAGGCTGGACTCGAACTCTGCCTTCTCAGTGCTGGGATCAAAGGGGTGCACCACCACTGTCTGGCCAATTTAAAAAAAAAAAATTAAGTCTTTTAAAGAGTGCTTTTTTTTTTTTTTTTCTAACTACATTTTAAAATTTACTTTCATTTCATTTCATTTATTTCTTTTGAGACGGGGTCTCACTATGTAGTTTTGGCTGGACTGGAATTCCTATATAGACCAGGCTGGCCCTGAACTTACAAAGATCCACTTGCCTTTGCCTCCCTGAGTGCTGGGATTGAAGGCAGGTGCCACTAGACCCAGCCTGGCTTTGTTTTTTTTTTTTTTTTTTTTTTTTTTTTGTGTGTGTGTGTGTGTGTGTGTGTGTGTGTGTGTGTGTGTGTGTGTGTTTGGAGACAGGGTTTCTCTGTGTTGCCCTGGCTGTCCTAGAACTTACTCTGTAAACCAGGCTGGCCTCTTAAACACTGACCCCAATCTCCAACCCCATCCTTAACCTTCTGATACTCCAGCCTCCTCCTCTAAAGTGCTGGGATTATAGGGGTGCCCTGAGTTTTTCATCCTTGGCTTTTAAAATTTAGGAGTGGCCACTATCAAGAAAATATCCACTGCATTCCAGCCCAGCCCCATCCCAAGCTGGTTTGGGGAGTCCCATCATGCATTCCAGGGTCTGTTTCTGTGCATTTCTTTCGAATTTCGTCATTTCATAAATGACTACTACTTGGGTTCTGTTTCCTTCAACAAGGCCACACCTCCTAAGCACCCCCAGATAACAGTATCAAATGGGAACCAAGCATTTGAATACCTAAGACTGTGGGGAACATTCTCTCATTCAAATCACCACAGCTACATAGTAAATTTCAGACTGGCCTGAGCTACCAAGTGAGACCTTGTCTCACAAACAAAAACCTGTCAGGTAGCAAAGCCCTGGGTTCTAAACCCCAGAGTCACATATATCCGCAAGTCCAGGATCTCCACACTCAGGAGGCCGTGGCAGGAGGATAAGAAGTTCAAGATCAGCCTCTGCTACACAGTAAGTTTGAAGCCAGCCAGTCTGGGATAGTCATAAAAATAAAAACAATAAAAAATAAAAACATGGTGGACAAGGTAATTTAGCAGGTAAAGGTGCTGGCCTGCAAGCCTGTAGGGAATTTTCTGAACTAGTGATTGGTGTGGGAGGGCCTGGCCCGCTGTGGGTGTTACCACCCTAGGTTAGTGGTTCTATGTTCTATAAGAAAGCAAGCTGAGCAAGCCAGGAAGCAGCACCCTTCCATGGCCTCTGCATCAGCTCTCGCCTCCAGGTTCCTGCCCTGCTTGAGTTCTTGTCCTGAGTTCCTTCAACGATGAAGAGTGATGTGGAAGTGTAAACAAAATAAACCTTTTCCTCTCCACATTGCTTTTGGCCATCGTATTTTATCATAGAAACTCTAAGGAAGACAGTAGCTCAGGCTAGCCCAAACCTTCTGCAACCCCCTACCCCTGACTCCTGCAGTAGCCTCCCAAGCACTGGACCACTAGGTGTGAGCCAAGCTCCTAGCTCTTGTTCCATCCTGAAGCTACCTAGGGCCTCCGTCCAAGAGCCATCCATCATTCAAAGGCAAAAGTCACTCATCACACCCAAGGTTTCCAGGATTTTAGGAGCTGTGTGTCAGGACAAATGACAAATCCATCTTTCTCACAGGGGGTGATGGTGTTATTGGAAAAAGGTGGCAGATACAAAAAGAGGAAAAAAATACCTGTGAGGGCTCTTGGTTGTCAACTTGACCACATCTGGAATTAACTAAATCACAAATGACAGGGCACATCTGTGAGGGATTTTTTTCTTAATTAAATCCTTTGATGTGGGAAGACCTACTTCTAATCTGGATCTTTGAGGTGGGAAGATCCATCTTTAATCTGGACTACACTTTATGGTGGCTGCCTCTCTAAAGGACACGGAAGAAGAAAGTTTGCTTTCTCTTTGCCTGCTTTCACTCTTGCTAGCAAGTCCATTCCTTCACTGGCACTGATGTCTACTTCTTCCGGATTCCAGCATAGACTGAAGACCGGCTGAGACATCCAGCCTTGTGGACTGAGCAACTGCTGGATTCTTGGACCACTCACTGTTGGACTAGCTGAACTATAGCATGTAAGCAATCCTAACAAATCTCCTTTACACACACACACACACACACACACACACGCATGCACACATACACACATACGTGCATATATATACAATTCATTATAAATTAAGTATACACACAATTCATTTAAATTATATATTACTAATTATATACAATTTATTATGTATAATTTATAATGAATTTAAAAAAATATTCATTCTATGAGTTCTGTTGCTCTAGAGACAAATACAATATGTGATAACTATTTCAGTTAGCTAGTGTGTGTGACCCAAGAAGCCAGCAGCTACTTGTTACAACTCATGGCGACAAGACAGTTAGTACTCTTTGCTCCACACCAAACTCAGTTGATAATCCCCAGGCTCTCCCAGGGCCTGGCTTTTCCTGGCTATCACCTCTGTCTTCCACATATTGATGTATTTGCTTTATCTGTGCAGCAGGCAAGGCTTCTTGGTGGACTCCACTCTCAGAGTGTCTGAGTTCTATCAATACCCCTAGAGATCTTTCACAGGCTCCTGCCTATGTCCAGGTGGTTCAGTGAGGGAAGGTGCTTACTGCCTCGTATGATGACCTGAGTTCAACCTCGGTCCTACATGAGGACTGGGGAGTGTTGTCCTCTGGCTGCCACATTTATTCTGCAGCAAGTGTGTGTGCATACACACACACACACACACACACACACACACACACAAAACAGACAGGTAAATTAATTTTATTGTTTCTTATTTATTTACTTCTGAAACAGGTCTCACTGTGTAGCTGTGGCTGGCTTCGAACTCACAGAAATCTGCCTGCTGGGATTAAAGGTTTATGTCACTATATCTAGCATAAATATAATTTTAAAACAACAGCAAAAAAACCATGAGCTGCCCTGAGTTTGGAGCTGGGTGTCTCAGTTTTTCTGAGTCCTGACTCAACAAAGTGTAACTTTTCCTTTTTTTCTTTTATGTCTTTCTTTTAGCTGCTGGTCAGAGCCGTGGCAGATTTTTCTGGTACTTTGGGCTTCCTAAACACTTCCTCTAACGTTCTTCTCACCACCTGTGCATCTTGTCCACACTGTGTCTGACCTCCTGTCACCCCCTGGTGACCCTATCTCACTTCCTGTTCTCCGGATTCTTTCCACGTGGCAACAAGTCTCTCCTTGGTCCTTCCATGGGGAAGTCAAGCCTCACAGAGAAGATTCGTTACCCACAAGTGCCTGCGTAGTTCCTGGAACCGCTCGGATGGGGCCAGGACCAAATTTGTTGGCTCCTGAATGATCCCTGAGCTCAGGCACCGGCAGAGGAGCCTGGGGGAAGACCGGTGGCTTTAGGGTTGGGCGGAGAGACGCAGAGTCATGGGCTTTTACTGGAATATGAGTGGGCGTGTGTGTTTTCATATCTCTGCAATCATCCATACCTGCACAGTGCCTGGCACATCTCGGCCCCCGGGGGAAATCCATGTTCCCTGACAGTATGGCTCCCCTGAGTCTTCATGCAGAGACAGGAGCTGTGTTCCGGGATAAGGTCAGCGTGGGCACAAGGAGCTATCAATGCCTGTGCCTGAGTCAAGATGCTCTGAATGCCTTCAAAGCACAGGTCTGGTTTAGATAGTTAATAAGTAATCTTTCTTGGGAAATGTGAGGTAGAAGGGGGAAAAAACCCAGTGTGGTGAGGTTGCGGTGTCTAAGGGCTGCTTCAGGTTACCGTAGCCTGAGTTCGCCGACAGCGGAACCTGGGCGCCCAGTCGCTTCACTTCTCCCTTCCTCCCTTCTTTGTTTTGTTAACTTTACACTTTATCTTAAAATTTTAATTATGAGTAATAGGTTTTCTTCCTCCTCTCTGCCCCCCCCCCCCAATCAGTTTCTCTACCGATGTAGTAAGCTAGATCAAGCCAAATTTAAAAAGTGTAATACCAGGTTTATTTGAGCAAGGCAACTCCCCGGTGGGTTCTCTAGTTCCCGGAGATCAAGGCTGGAGAAGCTGCACCCCCAAACAAAAGGAGGGAGACTTTATAGCTTGGAGGCCAGAGGTGATGATGTATCCGCCACAAGCTGGGTTTGGTGCCAACTATGGTCAAAAGCTGAGCACTTTAGGTGGGGACTTGGGTGGCTGGCAACTTCAGGGGAGGAAGCTGTAGTAGCCGCCAAGGAGGTGGAACTGGGCTTTTTGGTGTCTATCCTTTGTTTGGAGACACTCTTCAGTGGGCAGCGTTTGGAGAGAGATAGGAACAAGGCTTTCTGGATCATGCAGGGGCAAACTGGAGGTTCCAAATAAACAATTAGTTAGTGTGTGTGTGTGTGTGTGTGTGTGTGTGTGTGTGTGTGTGTGTGTGTGTGTGTTGGGGGATATGTACATATGTGTGGAGGCCAGAGGTAAACTTTAGTTATCTTCCTCAATGGCTCTCCCCATTATTATTATTTCCTCCCCCCCCCCCCCAGACAGGGTTTCTCTGTGTAGTCCTGGCTGTCCTGGAACTCACTCTGTAGACCAGGCTGGCCTCAAACTCACAGAGATCCACCTGCCTCTGCCTCCTGAGTGCTGGGATTAAAGGCATGCGCCACCAGTGCCTGGCTAATCTGGAATTCACTCTGTAGACCAGGATGGTCTCAAACTCTGCCTGCCTCTGTTTCCTGAATGCTCAGGTTAAAGATAGGCCACCAAGACAGGTTCATTAGTAGAGTAATCTATTTTTATTTGTGTATGTGATTGTTCGTTTATTTATGCATGGTCTATGTGTGTATATAAGAATTTGTATTTGTATGTGTGTGTATATGGAGTCCAGAAATCAACTTCCTCAGAAGGTATCCATCTAGTTTTTGAGACAAGGACACTCACTGGTACCTGGAACTTACCGACTAGGGTAGGCTGGCCAGCCACAGCTCAGCAAGGACATTCCCATCTCTGCCTCCCCAGTACCAGCATTCTGTGTGTACCACCATCTCCCGCCTATCTCAGATCCTCATGCTTGTGAGGCAAACACTTTACCTAATGGGGAGCTGTCTGCCCAGCCTCTGACCTCGAACTTCTGGTCTTCCTGTCTCCACCTCTGGAGTGCTAGATGTATAGACTCACAGGTGTGCACTACCACATCTGGTTTGTGAAATGTTGGGGATCAGAGCCAGGGCTTTGTGTATGTCGTGCATACACTCTACCAGCTGAGCCACCTTCTCACCGTGTCTTCCTTTGCTTTCTATTGCTGTGATAAGCATCCTGACCAGAGGAGACTAGGAGAGGAAAGGGTCTGTGTCTTCCATGTTCTGACCACAGTCTGTATGATGGAGAGAAGTCAAGGCAGGAACTCAAGCAGCCTAGGAACCTGGAGGGAGGAACAGAAACAAAGGCCACGGAGGAGCGCTGCTTACTGGCTTGCTCCCATAGTTTGCTCAGCCTGCTTTCTTACACAACCCAGGACCTTTCTTTATACAACACAGGGATGGCACCACCAGTTGTGGACCGGGACCTCCTCCATCAACCATTAATCAAGAAAATGCTTTAAGAATGTGCTAACCAGAATTGTGTTCGCAGCCGCCGCCACTCCCTAACGCCAGCGCCGCCTCTCGCTTGCAGAGCTCCATCCGAAGGAGAAGGGGGGTAAGTAAGGAGGTGCCCATACCATGGCTGGCTGGTACAAAGCAGACTGCCCCCAAATCCACCGGTGGTAAAGCACCCAGGAAACAACCGGCTACTAAAGCTGCTCGCAAGAGTGCGCCCTCTACTGGCGAGGTGAAGAAACCTCATCGTTACAGGCCTGGTACTGTGGCACTCTGTGAAATCAGACGTTATCAGAAGTCCACTGAACTTTCGATTCGCAAGCTCCCCTTCCAGCGTCTGGTGCGAGAAATTGCTCAGGACTTCAAAACAGATCTGCGCTTCCAGAGTGCAGCTATTGGTGCTTTGCAGGAGGCAAGTGAGGCCTATCTGGTTGGCCTTTTTGAAGATACCAACCTGTGTGCTATCCATGCCAAACGTGTAACAATTATGCCAAAAGATATCCGGCTAGAACGCCGCATACGTGGAGAACGTGCTTAAGAGTATACTATGAGGGGAAACATTTCATTCTCAAAAATTTTTTCCTCTTCTTCCTGTTATCAGTAGTTCTGAATGTTAGATTTTTTTTTTTCCCATGGGGTCAAAAGGTACCTAAGTATATGATTGCGAGTGGAAAAATAGGGGACAGAAATCAGGTATTGGCAGTTTTTCCATTTTCATTCGTGTGTGAATTTTTAATATAAATGCAAGATATAAAGCATTAGTGCAAGCAAAATGTTTCAGTGAACACATTTCAACCGTTCAACTTTATACCAATTATAAACAAACCTGTTAAAATTTTCTGGACAATGCCAGCATTTGGATTTTTTTTAAAACAAGCAAATTTCGTATTGACAGCAACAAAAAAAGAAACAAAGAATGTGCTAACCAGACAAATGGCCATGGGAAGTTAGAGGGCATTGAACGGCAGGAGCTTTGGCTGGAGGAAGCTCCTCATCCACCAGAGCTGTGCCCTCTTGTGCAGCCAACTCAGCCACACAGGAAGGAGCCTTTGCAAAGCTGTTTCCCCAGAACAAGGGTCAGGATGGCTCTGCTGGCAGCTGGGGCACTCCAGGTGGGACAGTGAAGCCAGCAGGAATTAGATGCAGGGCAACTGGGCAGCCACTGGTAAAGATGGGCCGCCATTTATTTTTCTCCTAGACACTACACTTTTCTCAGGAAAAGTCCTCTTCCCCCCACCCCCCCACCCCCTCCACCCCGAGAGTTTATTACTACAGCCGTGTTGGTAACCTCTGACCAGAAATAAGCACAACACTCGACACAATGAGGATGGCACCGCCAGTCCATGGAACACTACGCAGATGTGGGAATGAGGAGACGAGTGGTGAACTAATATGGGACATCCTCTCAGGCGCACTGATAGGAACTATGCCATACTACACTGTAGGAAAAAAGAAGAAAATTTGCTGGGTGGTGGTGGCGGCGGTGGCGCAGGCCTTTAATCCCAGGACTCGGGAGGCAGAGGCAGGTGGATCTCTGTGAGTTCGAGGCCAGCCTGGTCTACAGAGCGAGATCCAGGACAGTTACCAAAGCTACACAGAGAAATGTTATCTCGAAAAAAACCAAAAAAAAAAAAAAAAAAAAAAAAAAGAAAAAAAAGAAAAAAAAAAAAAAGGAAAATTCTTCACATGTACATATAATGTATGTGTAGAGAACATAGTAGTTTAGTATGGGGCCCTGGGTTCAATCCCTATCACAGTCCCTGGTCAACTTACTGTCTACTCTCTCTAGATGGGGATTACTTGAAGGAAGGTATGCCAGACTCAAAGTAGGTCTCTCTCTCTCTCTCTCTTTCTCTCTCTCTCTCTGTTTTTTATTTTTTGAGACAGGTTTTTTCTGTGTAACAATCCTGGCTATGCTAGAACTCCTTCTGTAGACCAGGCTGCCTGCCTTTGCCTCCCAAGCACTGGGATTAAAGGCATTCACTACCACCAGGTGGTAAAAGACAGGTTGGCTTGAAACTTACTGTATAGCCAAGGATGGCCTTGAACTCCTGATCCTCCTCTACCTAAGTGCTGGCATTACAGAGTGTCCTGCTTTTTGGTCTTTGACTTTTAAAATTCAGGAATGGTCATCACCAAGAAAGGAACCCCATGCCAAGCTGGTTTAGGGACCCAGCTCTGGCTTCCAGGGCCATTCCTGTGAATCCATGGCTTTGTTCCTGTGGACTGGTGTCTGTTTCATTGGTAGGCCTACCTCAGCTTCTGACTGCTGCGATCACAGGACACACCACAGTGGATTTTTTTTTTCTGAGGTTATAGGTGTCTCTCACCATTAGTCAGGCCTTTATCCTTTGCCCAAAGGCTCTCTTGGCATCTGGTTCCTCACGTTGACTGGGCATGAATTTACTGTTTTTTTTTGTTTTTGTTTTTCACAGCTGCTTACCATAATGTCAGCTTTCATTTCCCTGTTACTTCTCCCTAAGAAAGAAGGGGGGCTTCGAGGTGTCACAACTTCAGGGCTTGCTCCTGAAAAGGCCCTGGGTCTCCGATTTTTGGGTCACCCGCTTGGGTCTAGCTGCTGGCAGCTGGATGGCGACTCCATCGACTCAGTCAGTGTGGCTCACCAGATGTAGGTGTTTTCTGGCAAGTGCGGCACCTGGTCAAGGCTTTGCCCGTTGTCAGCATTTCCTGCTTGGGGAGGGGAGGGGGCCCCCCTTTAAAGCCACACGTTTAAAACTGAAACCAGAGTCTAACGGCTGGCTGCCACCAAGTCGGGGCCCTACCAACTGTGGGGTTCCAGTTCCTTCTAAACCCTGTCTGGGGAAGTTCAAGGCCATCGGTGTTCAAGGAGTCCAGTTTCTGGCAGTATCCAAATCTGGATTAGTTTTGTCTCTATAAAGCAGTTTTGGCCTCTGCCTCTCTGCCTCTTCCAAGGCCTTTTCTTTTCATCCTTCACATTTAAAATCTAGCCAAATACTGTAGAGTACATTCAAAGGTGAAAGGGACCAGCGGGCGATCCCGTCTCCCTCCAAGGAAGTGAGTCAGATGCATTGCCCCATTTCCTTTGGAAACCTCAAGAGAGGGTAGGCATGTACCTTATGGGCCAGGCAGGTAAGGCTAAGGGGAATAGCTCTCTGGGGGGTGGGTCCTGTGAGAGCTATGAGATCTCAGCGTCCACTCACCAGTAGGCTGCCCTCTCCAGCCTCTGTTTGCTTTCCTTGTTTCTTTGGGTTTTGTTTTGGGGAGGGGAGGAGAGGAGGTTGTGTGTGTGTGTGTGTGTGTGTGTGTGTGTGTGTGTGTGTGTGCGCGCATGTGTGAAGGTCAGATGTGTCCTTTCTTTGGAGAAACTGTCCTTGCTGTTTTTATTTGTTCCTGTCGTCATCACATGCCTGGAGCTTACCATGTAGGCAAGGCTCGCTGGTCCGTGAGCCCAGGCTCAGCCTGTGTCTGACTCCCCAGCCCTGAGATGACAAGACTGTGCCGCCCCGCCTGGTGTTTACGGGGGTGCTGAACCTGAACTCAGAACCCCATGCTTGTGTATTGAGCATTTTCCTGAGCTGTCTCCTCAGCCTCTGCTGATTGTTCTTGGTTTTCCTAGGCAGCCCAGGTCAGCCCTGGACCCCTGGCAGTCTAGTGTCCTGGTGCGGGGGTTTCAGGCAGCTGCCGCCACACTTGGCTGTGTTTGTTTGTTTTCAGAAACAGTATCTCATAGCTCAGGCTAGCTCGAAATTCATTTGTAGCCAGGCATGATCTTGAGCTGTTGATCTTGCCTCTACTTCCTGATTACGAGGGTGCTACCATGCATGGTCTTGGCTATAGTTCTGAGACAGGGAACTTGCTATGTAGCTCAGGTTAGTCTGAAACTCTGAATCCTCTTGCTTCAGCCTCTAGAGTTCTTAAATTATAGGTATTATAGTTATACTCATTCAACTGCCACCTGAGACTTTTGACATGAAGTTCCGTATGAATCTGTCTATCATCCACCAATCAGTCAATCAACCATCTATTTAACTGATTTCTTTGGTGCTAGGGATCTGTGATGGTTTGAAAGGAAAAGGCCCCCAAAGAGAGTGGCACCGTTAGGAGGTGTGGCCTTGTTGGAGCAGGTGTGGACTTGTTGGAGGAAGTGGTCTGTCTTAATGGGTGTAGCTTGAGCAAAGGAGACCTCAAAGCCCAACCCCACAGTGACACACTTCCTTTATTCCATTTCTTAATCTGTTTATCTCCTTGAACATAGAATTTAACTCCATTCCACTTCCTGGTACTCCTTTTCTCCTCAAAAAAATTAAAAATTTTTTTTTTTAGATTTATTAATTTATTATATATACAGTGTTCTGCCTGCATGTGTCCCAGCAGGCCAGATTATGGCACCAGATCTCATTACAGGTGGTTGTGAGCCACCTTGTAGTTGCTGGGAATTGAACTCAGGACCACTGGAAGATCAGTCAGTGCTCATAACCGCTGAGCCATCTCTCCGGCTCTTCTCCTTACATTTTACATTTTGTAATTCACCCTGTTCAGCTTGATCCTTTTCATTATAAATCTTCTTTAGAGTTAACACTAATAACCACATCACAGTCTATAGTAGGCTGTTTTGAGATTTCTTCTACCAACGGAATTAATCCAAAACTCTTCACTTTTAGCCTCGGGCAGACTCTTCAGACAAGGGCAAACAGCAGCCACATTCTTCACCAAAATATCACAAGACTAGTGTAGTAGTTTGAATGTGTTGGCCCCTATAATCTCATAGGGAGTGGCACTATCAGGAGATGTACTTTGTTGGAGTAGGTGTGGCCTTGTTGGAGAAAGTGTGCCACTGTGGGGATGGGCTTTGAGGTTTCCTATGCTCAGGATACTGCCCAGTGAGTCAGTCAACTTCCTGTTGCCTGCAAGATGTAGTACTTTCAGCTCCAGCACTGTGTCTGCCTGCATACCGACCGCCATCCTGCCCATCATGATGATAGTGAATTGAGCCTCTGAAACTGTAAGTGAGCCATACCAATTAAATGTCTTCTTTATAGGAGTTTCTGTGGCCATGGTGTCTCTTCAGAGCAATAAAAACCCCATCTAAGACAACCAGTCTCTAGGCTCTGTACTAACATTCTTCTCCTCTGAAACCTCTTGATCCAGGCACCCACAGTTCAAACCACAGTCAGCATCACTGTCTTCCATGATCCTACTACGATGGTTCACTAAGCAGCACTTAAAGTGGTCAACTGCTTTTTTGTTTGTTTCTGAGACAGGGTTTCTCTGTGTAGCTTTGGAGCCTGTCCTGGAACTCACTCTATAGCCTGGGCTGGCCTTGTACTCACAGAGATTGGCCTGCCTCTGCCTCCTGAGTGCTGGGATTAAAGGCGTGCGCTGCTGCCGCCGCCGCTGCCACCACCACCAGGCCCCAATCTACAGTCCCAAGGCTGATATTCCTTCAAATAAAAGCATGGTTGGGCCTATCACAACAATACCCCACTCCTGGTACCGACATCTGTCTTAGCTAGGGTTCCTATTGCTGTGAAGAGACACCATGACCACTTCCTGTTGACTGCACAAGATACAGAACTCCCAATGACTTCTCCAGCACCGTCTGCCTGCATGCCACCATGTCCCACCATGATGATAATGGACTGGGCCTCTGAACTGTAAGCTACCCCCAGTTAAATGTTTCCTTTGTAAGAGTTGCTTTGGTCATGGTGTCTCTTCACAGCAATAAGAACCCTGACGAAGACAGGATCATACCTAGGGTCTCACACATGCTGGAACTGAACCCCTCCTCATCCCCTCCATCCTTACCGAAATGTAGTAAGTATCCAGATCTAGGATGGGCCTCCTGTGCACACACCCAGGGAAGCTCTGCACTTCTCAGCCTAACTGCAGCTCCCAGCCTTCAGGCTCTCAGAGCTGCCTCAAGGCAGCTGCATGCTCTTGACCTTGGGCTAGTACCAGGCACTCTTCACTACTGAGAGCCGCTGGTAGTCAAAATCCATGAGAGTATACAGCAGTGGCAACTAGTGTTCAGAATGTCAACCTATCAGAACTAAGGGTTCTGTTAGAGGAAACCATCACGCAAGGTGTTATGGGATTACTGCCTTTGGAATGAACTGGCTGTCTCTTGTAAACTTCTTGTGCAGTAACAGCTATGAGTCTCCCCACTTACCATGCATCTCCATGTTATGTGTACATGTACTCTCACGATTGCATCTCAATCTTGGGCACAATATTCCCTATACATTTGGGGTAATTGGACAGCTGTCCCCAGCTGTGTTTATTTTTCATTAACATACATCTGGCCAGGACCATTCTCCGGACAAACCTGTTTCAGCAAAGATACCTTTTTCCAAGGACAAAACTGCACATAGATAAACATTAGCTCATCTCACTCACAGATAGAGAAAAGAACCACTAACAATTAAATCCTCAACCCCTTACCTTCACCCCGGGTTATTTATACAAGACCCTAACTTAAGAGATTTACTGCTCACATTCCTGGGATGAAGTTTTAGCCATTTGCTAGGTACTGAGTTAAGGCAGTTACTTCCCACTGACCCAAGAAGATTGCCTCCAGGCCAGGCAGGCAATAGGTGCCAAGCTTCTTTCTTGGGCAAATTAAGTTTTTATTCCTCCTCAGCCAGGTGCTATTCCTAGATTTTCTCCTCAGCAATTACTCTGAGTGAAAGTGCTTTTACTAACCAAATACTACATGCTCTGACACAGGTTGCTTAGCCACCTAGCATATGTCCCCCTCCCTATCGGAAAGCAGCTGCAGCCTGGAAAAGTGGTGCCAAAGACAGTTTACTTTCTTGTGATTTATTGACCCCTAACATTCTATCTAGTCATTTCTAGATTATAGTTTGAGCACATAAATTCCCTAATTGATCTTAGCCTTTAGTTGACCCCACCAGAGAAGTCCCCTTTAGTCACTCCCCTTTTGGGATGTAATTGGAAGCTGACAATTAATTGCTTTATGTGTGGGTCCTTATCACCTCTCTCTGAGACCCTGAAAACTTCAAGCCCCTAATGGCTTTACCAAAGAATTACTGTGTGGGTGTATATGCTGCTTCTCAGAGAGCACTGAGAGAAGAGGATTGATGGGGAAGAACAAGGATGAGGACGGAGATGGAAAGAACTAGGGAGAATGATGAGAGAACAGCAGAAGGGACTGAGATCAGGAGGGACCAAGAGGTGCTAAGTAAGAGAGCAGAAAAGAAACTGCAGATAGAATCACCATAGAAGAATAAAGTGAATGGACTAAAGAACTCAGTGTGCATAGATTCATTGAATATCCCTCAGATTAGAATCCTCAGCTGGTTGGTAGACTCTTCCGCGGACCCTGGGAGCAAACAATATAGGCTGGACCCTATTATTGTTGGTATTACTTCATACTTGTGTAGCCCAAAGCCTCTTTGATCAGTGTGATCAGCCCTGGATTTTGAGAGCTTCAGCATTTATTTTGCTTGTTTTACTATTTAATTCGCGTCTCTGCCCCTTTACTACTTCAAAATTCACCATGTGCCTGTAATGCCAGCACTTGGGAGGTGGGGACAGGGACATTAAAGTTCAAAGACTGCCTGGGCTCTGTTAGGATTCTGCCGCCACTCCAGATGCATGACCGCACATGCGCAGTTCAGGAGCTGAGCAAGGGGTCTTGTGTCTTACATCATCCATGTGCTGCGTGATTGTGCAAATGTACACAGCGAGGTCACGCAATCAGCACATGCGAGGCATAGCTCCCTATGTCCACCTGCGCATGTGCTCGGGAATCCTTAAAAAGCCGGACCCAGACTCCTCCTCTCTCCTCTCTGTTCTCTCCCCCCCTCCAGTTCCCTGCACATGCTTCTTCCCCAGGCCTGGTTCTTTTGCCCCTCTCCCTCCCAATAAAGCTCTAATATTGTTTTTTTTTTTTGTCGTGGCTTGTGCCTCATGACCTTTCCGCATGGTAACCAGCGCCGCTATAATTTTTAACAGACCCCATGAATTTTTTTTTTCTCAAAAATCCAAAGAAAAGGGGAGAGAGAGACCCCATTCTCCCTGGAAATCTATAGGCAGTTTGTGGCTACTAGAGGATGAGAGGTATTTTCTTCAGTGGTGTAGCCAGCCACTACTGAGCTAACCAGGATCAACAACCCCTGCCATGCCGTGCCACAGGTGGGGCGGGACTCAGCCAGGAGCCTCCTGGGGACTCCTGCTCCCTGCCATGTCAGGTAATTGGCAGGGGTGGGGGGTTGGGGGTAGGCAAGGAAGACTCATGGGAAGGGGAGGGAAGGGGAGGGGAGGGGAGGGAGGGGATGGGGAGGGGAGGAAGGGGGAGAGAGAAAGAATGAGTCATGCGCATGGGAGAGAGGCAGATTTGAAGAGGTGAGGGAGAGGGAGACGAGGAATGGGCTGATGCAGATGCTCTGCAGGGCCAGATGTCTGGGTCTGGGCTGATGCCAAGGGCCAGGACTTGGTCTGTGACCCTGATGAAGGCAGAGAGGGTAGGGCTGGGCGGAGTGAGCCCCGCCCCTCACTGGCTGAAGCCCTCAGGAAAGAGGGCCCTACACCTCCTGGACAACCAGAGCTACACAGAGAGACCCTGTCTCTAAGAACAAAAAACAAACAAACAACAATAATAAAACAAAAAGAAAACAAAACAACAACAAAAACCACACCAAACAGCCAAATCCCTCTACACAGCAATTCCCAGCCTCCCATCTCAGGGCCCAGCAGCACCACCGCAATTTAACTCTTCTCCATGGCGACTGAAAAGTTGCCAGGTCTGACCATATTTCAAATCCTCACAGGGTGGGGGAAGGCCGCGTTGGGAAAGTTTTCCATTATCAACGATCACAGCTCAGATTAACCGCATTGACTGCAGCACTGACACTGCACAGGAATTTGGGGTTTCTTGGCTTTTTTTGTTTGTATTTTGTTTATTTTAGACCGTGGATCCCAGGCCAGTCTTCAGTTTACTGTGGATGAAGGTTTGCTTTAACTGTCAGCTTGACACTGGGGGGGGGGGGGGCAACACAGCTTGACCACACAGCTGCCATGACAGGCTTAGAGGCCCAGACAGCTTCTGGCAGGCCACACCTGGACCCAGGAAAAGCCAGGAGCCGACCCCACCCAGGGAGGGCCTGCATCTAAGAGGAAAATACCTGACATTCCAAACATTCCCTGTACAAAAGTCAGCCATTCAGGGTCCTGAACCCTGGAAATCCCCTCACTCCAACCTCTGCTATGATAAAAAACCCCACCCCATCTGAGCTCAGGGCTCTCTGCTCTGAGAACCGCTGACAGACAGAAGGACCAAGCTTGGAGCTTGAAAAATAAAGGCTCTTTGCTTTTATATACGGGATTGGGTCTCTATGGTGGTCTTTTGGGGGTCCCCGCGATCTGGCCATAACACACAATCTAGAATCACCCGAGAAGGGAGTCTCAATGAGGGGGTTGTCTAGATCAGGTTGGCCTGTGGGCATGTCTGTAGGGACTGCTCTTCACTGGGTTTAATGAGGTGGGAAGATCCATCCTGAGTATGGGTGGGATCATGCATGGGCAGGATCTTAAACTGTATAAGAGTTTTTAAAAAAAGGCAAGCCAAGCAAGAGGCATGTGTGTGTCCATCCCCTCTCTGGGAATGTGATGTGACTATCATCATTTCCTTTAAGTTCTTTCCTTGACTTCCCCACAGTGATGGACTACCCAGAAATCCTTTCTCACTTAAGTTGCTTCTTGTCATGCATTTTATCCCAGCAACTGGGCCAGAAACTAGAACTATGTCATGAAGGATGATGTTGAACTTCTGACCCCCCTCCCTGTGGTGGTATTGTGTTCCCCAAAATATTGTGTACCTTAATAAACTTCTCTGGGGTCAGAGAACAGAAAAGCCACTAGTTAGGCAGTGATAGCACACGCCTTTAATCCTAGCATTCCAGAGGCAGAAATCCATCTGGGATCTCTGTGAGTTGAAGGCCACATTGGAAACAGCCAGGCATGGTGACACACGCCTTTAATCCCAGGAAGCAAGCCTTTAATCCTAGGGAGTGATGGTAGAAAGCAGAAAGGTATATAAGGGGAGGACCAGAAACTAGCAGCATTTGGCTGGTTAAGCATGTGGCTGGTTAAGCATGTGGCTGGTTAAGCATTCAGGCTTTTGAGCAGTAATTCAGCTAAGACCCATTCCGGATGAGGACTCAGAGGCCTCCAGTTTGAGGAGACAAGACCAGCTGAGGATCCGGTGAGGTGAGAGATAGCTGTGGCTTGTTCTGTCTCTCTGATCTTCCAGTGTTCACCCCAATAACTGGCCTCAGGTTTGACTTTATTAGTAAGAACTTTTAAAGATTCATGCTACACCTCCCTCTATTTCCCTAGTGTTGGGATTAGAGGTATGCACGACTGTGATAGATTTATTTAGTGCTGGAGAGCCAACCCATTGTGCATGCTAGGCAAGCGCTCTGTCAATGGAGCCACATTCATAGCCCTTGCTGCAGTATAATTTCAGGGTGAAGACACAGCTTAGCAGTAGAATGTTTTCCTGATGTGTGTGGGAGCCTGAGTTAGATTCCCTTTCCCCAAAACCAACCAAGCAACCGCTAACAAAATCCCCCAACCTACAAAGCACCTTAAATCCTTTCTGAAACAAAATGGAGGTTGAAATTGTAGATGTATATACCATTACGACCCCTCATCTATAAGGGAGTATCCTAGTTTGACTAAAAGCAATTCAGGGGAGGAAAGGGTTTATTTCACCTACACTTCTACCTCACGGTCCATCACTGAGAAAAGTCAGCACAGAAACTCAGGCAGGAACCCGGAGGCAGGAACCAAAGCAGAGACAATGGAGGAGTGCTGCTCACCGGCTTGTTCTCAACGGCTTTCTCAGTTTGCATTCTAATACCTCCTAAAACCGCCTGCCTGGGGTTGGCACTGCCACACCAATATTAATCAAGAAAATGCCCCACAGATTTTCCTACAGGAATCTGATGCAATATTTTCTCAATTGAGGATCTGTCTTCCCAGATGACTCAAGATTGTGTCCAGTTGACAAAAAACTAGTTAGTGGAACAGGTCAGAGAGTGGTAGAGCAGGACACCTGATACACTCGCATATATATGTGAACATACATTACACCACACACACACACACACACACACACATACACACACACAGGTTTTCATATACATAACGCTATTTAATTTTGCAGTTACACCAGCAGAAAGACTTTTGTAGTCAGCAAATATATACTAAGCACCTACTATATGCTGGTTATTGTCCTCAGTGGTGGGAACTGAGCAATGAGAAAAAGTAAAAACTTCTCATTGCTAGCTCAGTTAGTAGAGTACTTGTCTAACATACACATTCACACACACACACACACACACACACACACACACACACACACACACATACACACACACACACAGAGCCCTGGGGTCAGTCCCCAGCACCACGTAAACCAGATCATAGCACTCAGGAAATGGAGGCAGGAAGGTTGAAAGTTCTAGGTTACCCTTGGCTATATAGCAAGTTAGAGGCAAGATTATGATATGTGGGACCCTGACAAGGGGGAAAAAATCTGGCAATTCTGTCAGTAAAAGTCAATTTGTCTCAGTTACTCTGACATACTCATTTACCAATCCTCTTTCTTTCTTCTAAAAATCTAAGGAACATACAATCACTCAATTGCTTATCCTCTATACAGGATAAGAAGAGCGTGATAATTTTGGTGCTTCTCTGTTGCCAGTCAGTAAAGTCAGGCTTGGGATGGCATGGCTGACAGAAATAAACACACCAGAAAGCTTCCCATCGGGTGGTGTCTGATTAGCCCAGTCTCCTTATCACCAAAGAGGATGCTTCATGAGACCAGCTGTGGTGGTGCACACATTTAATCCCAGCAGTTGAGAGGCAGAGGCAGGTAGATCTCTGAGTTCAAGGCCAGCCTGGTCTCCACGGCAGCTTCCAACTGGATGCATTGTCATGGTTCCTGGTGGCTTGGCTCTTCTGTGGCTCCTTTCCCATGGGAGAAATCTGGCTGGTCCTTGGAAGAATCCTTCCCTTCTGGGTCCTTGTCCTGGGGGCACTGGAATGTTCCCTGCATTTTCTTCCTCCCCCAGCTGCATTAAGAAGGGCCTCACCTCTGAGACCCTCATGTGAACCTCCAGGTTGCCATCTGTGTTCCCAACACTTGTGTAGCTTGGGTCACGTCTTGATTTTTCTAGCCGCCCAGTTCCTCCTTAGATCTCTCTCCCCTAACTCTCTGACATTTCCCCCTCTACGTCCCAAAGAGAAAACCTTACCTAGATGGATTCAGTATCATTTTTGATTTGTTAGCCAAGACTGAGACATTTTGGTTTTTGACAGCAGTTATCACTGTCCCACGAGTTAATGCGGACTTGGTACCTTTTTATAAACGTTGGCATCCTTTACTCCACTTACCTTGCACAGTAACTGACAGATGCATTGTTGCACTGTTGATATTGTTGTTATATTGTAACTTTGGACAATTAGGTATTGGATCAATTGAGACAGGAAAATGGGCCTGAGATGGCTCAGGCGGTAAAGGCACTCACTGCCAAGTCTGATGAACTAAGTTTAATCTCCAGGACTCACGTGGTAGAAGAAGGGACTCCTGCAAGGTGGCCTCTGACTTCTACATGCATGGTGTCCTGTGTTCGAGTTACTCTGTCCCATAAATAAATAAATACATGTACAATTTTTAAGAGTGTGAAAATAAAATAGAAATAGGTTTTTTGGTTTTGCCTTTCTTTCTTTCTTTCTTTCTTTCTTTCTTTCTTTCTTTCTTTCTTTCTTTCTTTCTTTCTTTCTTTCTTTCTTTCTTTCTTTTTTTCTTTCTTTCTTCCTTCCTTCCTTCCTTCCTTCCTTCCTTCCTTCCTTCCTTCCTTCCTTCCTTCCTTCCTTCCTTCCTTTCTTTCTTTCTTTCTCTCTCTCTTTCTTTTTCTTTCTTTTTTGAAACAGTGTCTTTCCATGTGGTTGAGGCTGTCTTGAAACTCAGTATGTAGACCAGGCTGGCCTTGAATTTGTGGGAACTCCTTCCTCTGCCTTCCTAGTGCTGAGATAACAGGCCTGTGCCACCGTGCTTGGTTCTAAAGGACTTCTTTTGGTGTTTCCTTTTGTTACTGTTTCTGGTCTGGTGTGGTCATTAGGCTTTAGAGTAGTCTCTGGATTTTAAGTTTTGCTCATGATCACAGAAAAGCCCGTACAGAATGTGTCCCACTTATCTGCTGCCACTCCAGAAAGGGCCACCAGATGGTGCACCTCTTCCCTTCTGAGGTCTGGTCTTTGCTTGATGTAGGAGCCAGGTCCCCGTAGCCTTGGTGGGTTGAGATCCTTGTAACCTTGCATTAGAGATGTCTCTCCTCGAAACCACCCAGATTCTCTGAGCATTCCCAGGATGGCACTGTATGGACTGCAGCCATACCACACAAGATTACTCAGCAGCCTTCCAGGTCACAAAGGCAGGTACCCCAGGGGCAATTGACAACACAAGGGTGCAGCTAGGGGGTAGTGGTGGGGTCTGGTGAGAGAGCAAGTGCCATATAAAGGTATTCAAGTTCAAAATTGCTTGAAATTGCATGGTGGCTTACAGCTGTGACGTTACCTCTTGGGAGATGGAGGCAAAAGGATCAAGGAACCCAAGGTCATTGTTGACCATATAATGAATTTGGGGCCTGCCTGGGCTGCATGGGATCCTGTCTCAGTTTTTTTTGTTGTTGTTTTTTTTTTTTTTTTTAACTTAACAAAGCTGGTTGTAGTTTCTCACCTCTGGAATCCAATCCTGGAATTCAAGGCCAGCCTTGGCTATGTAGTGAGTTCAAGGCCTCACTATTTAGCCCAAACTAAATATACATATACACACAAGCTGGGCATGTAGCTCAGTTTGTAGAGTGCTTGCCTAGCATGTATAAAGCCCTCGTCTGATCCCAATAACATGCGCCTCAGGAGGTGGAGGCAGGATCAGAAGTTCAAGGTCATCCTTAACTACATAGCAAGTTCCAGGTCAGCCTCAGGTATGTGAGATCCTGTCTCAAAAAACAATCAAAATTGCTTAGAACACTATTGGTTTAAAAGCATACACCTAGCTGGGTGGTAGTGGTGGTGGTGGTGGTGCATACTTTTAATCCCAGCGCTCAAAAGGCAGAGGCAGGTGGATCTCTGTGAGTTTGAGGCTAGCCTGGTCTACAGAGTGAGTTCCAGGTCAGTCAGAGCTTCACAAAGAAGCCCTATCTGAAAAAATAAACAAATAAGCAAAAATCCAAGCAACAACAAAACCAAAATAAAAGCATACATCTATAAGCTATATTAAAAAACTTGTCTATATGGTACTCTAGTTTTTTACCTAACCCTTGGGCCACTCGTGGGTATCCCTACACTTATCTCACCTTGTCCCACACATCTTATGCCTGGCTACTATGTTATGACTTTCTGTGTCCTTTGTCCTGGGCATCTGTCCTTTGTCAGCAGGGCCTTTTTTTTCTTCCTCTCTTTCATAAGCTATAGGGAGCTCTGGGACAGGTCCATTCAGGGCCACCCTACTGTTCAATTCCAAGGCATACCATTTGTTTTGGAGTCTGAGAGGAAACTACTTCTTGGGAGACTGTAAATACTGCCATCAGGCATACAACGTTAAATGAGACTTGTGACCCTGGCTCACTTTTTTCTGGGACTACCTCCTTGGCCTGCCACCAGACAGCATTTTTCTTTCTTGGGGGCATGTGGTTGTGGTAGTTTGAATGTAATTGGCCCCCATAATCTCATAGGGAGTGGCACTATTAGTAGGTGTGAGCTTGTTGGAGTAAGTACAGTTTTGTTGGAGGAAGTGTGTCACAGTAGAGGTGAGCTTTGAGGTCTCGTATATGCTCAAGATACTGCCCAGTGTCTCGGGCCACTTCCTATTGCCTTCTGATCAAGATGTAGCCAGCACCATGTCTGCCTGCTGCCATGCTCCCTTCCATGATGATAATGGACTGAACCTCTGAACTGTAAGCTGCCACCTTAAATGTTTTCCTTTATAAGAGTTGCTGTGGTGTTGGTGTCTCTTCACAGCAATAGAAACCCTAAGACAGAAGTCGGTACTAGGAGTGGGGTATTGCTGTAATTGGCCTGACCATGCTTTTGTTTGGAGGAATTTGGACTTTGGGACGTTGGGTTAGGAAAGCAGTGGAATGCGTTAAGCACTACTTAATGGGCCATCCTAGTCGGAACATGGAAGACAGTGGTGCTGAGGGTCATTTGATGAACTGTGGGGGCCTGGCTCAAGAGGTTACAGAGGAGGAGAATATTAATATGTGGCCTAGAAATCGTTCTCATAATATTTTGGTGAAGAATGTGGCTGCTTTTAGCCCTTGTGAAGAGTCTGCCTGAGGCCAAAGAGAAGAGTTTTAGATGAACTCCATTGGTAGAGGAAATCTCAAAACAGCCTAGTATAGACACTGTTGTGTGATGATTAGTGTTAACCCTAATTAAGATTTATAATGAAAAGGAGCAAGTTGAGCAGGGTAAATTACAAAATGAAAAATTTGAGGAGAAAAGAGGCTCTAGGAAGTGGAATGGAGCTAAGTTCTGTGTTCAAGGAGATAAATGGATTAAGAAATGGAATAGAGGGAGTAGTGACCTATAGGCAGTAGTTCTCCTGTGTCCCGCAGCCATTCAGTCCCAAATAAACACAGAGGCTTATTAATTACAAGCTGTTTGGTCTAAGGCTCAGGCTTATTGCTAGCTACCTCTGATATCTTAAACTAACCCATTTCTATTAATCTATATTTTGCCATGTGGCCATGGCATTACTGGTCTGCTGGCATCTTGTTCCTCAGGCAGCTGGACGGTGTCTCTTTGACTTCATCTTTCTTCATCCCCATCTTCAGTTTGAATGTACCACCTAATCTTATTCTGCCTCACTATTGGCCTAACAGCTTTATTTATCAACCAATGAGTGCAACACATATTCACAGCATACAGAAAGACCACCCCAGAGCAGTGACCCACCCAGCTAAGTTTCCAACTTGTGAAAAGGAGCTAAAGAAAAGCTTAGAGCCAGGTGTGGTGGGGCACACCTTTAATCTCAGCACTGGGAAGGCAGAGGCTGGTGGATCTCTGAGTTTGAGGCCAGCCTGGTCTAGAGATTTGGACAGTCAAGCTTAGGCAATGAAGTACAGAAAGCTAGTGAAGATGTAATTGAATGAGGGGGCCATGTTCTAGCCCCAGCAAGCAGCAGAACTTGGCAGCTTCAGCCATGTGATTCTGGCTTTAGAGTTAAGGACAGAAAAAAAAAGAGTTTTAGATTATGCTTCCACACCTAAAGGAAGCTGCTGATGCCAGGCATGCGTCAGGGGTGTCCCTGAATGGAGGCCTAGTAGAGAGGCCATTGAATGAAGCTGTGAAGTTGAAGCCTGAATTACCTTGGAGAACCCAAGATGTTAGAGTGCCAGAGCCGTGGGATACCTGCTGAGGAGAGCTGCTAACTGAAAGTGAAACCAGCCCAAGCAGAAGAAGTGTGTTGCAGTCAACAAAGCTGAACGGAATTAGAGATCTGAAGAGTGCTTTGACATCTGACATGGAGTTACAGAGTTTGGAGTTTGCCCAGCTGGTTTTTGGTCTTGCTTTGGTCCGATGTTTCTTTGCTATGCTCCCTTCCCCATGTTTTATAACGTACATGTTATATGTTGGAAGTATGTGATCTGCTGTTTGATTTTGATTTTTACAGGCGATTACAGTTAAGAGATTGAATGAATCTTAGAAGAGACTTTGAACTTTGGACTTTTAGATGGGTTTGAAACTGTTATAGACTCTGGGGACTTTTGAAGTTGGATTAAATGCATTTTGCATTATGATATTGCTGTAAGTTTATGGGGGCCAGGGAGTGGAATGTGGTAGTTTTAATGTAATTGGCTCCCATAGGGAGTTTGAATGTAATTGGTCTCATGGGGAGTGACATTATTAGGAGGTGTGGCTTTGTTGGAGTGGGTGTGGCCTTGTTGGAGGAAGTGTGTGTCACTGTGTGGGTGGGCTTTGAGATTTCCTATGCTCAGGATACCGTCCAGTGAGTCGGTGGACTTCCTGTTGCCTGCAAGATGCAGAACTCTCAGCTTCCTCTCCAGTGCCATGCATGTCCGCCTGCACACTGCCATACTCCCCACCCATGATGATAATGGACTGAACTTCTGCAACTCTAAGTGAGCCATGCCAATCAAGTGTTTTCTTTATGAGAGTTGCTGTGGTCATGGTGTGTCTTCACAGCACTAAGAAAACCCTAACTAAGGCAAGGTGTTTGGATGAGATTACAATCTAATAACCAGGAGCCACTATGGTCTCACAAATAGTTAGGACATGTCCTAAACTGTAGATTCTGGTGAGAATCCTAGAAGGTTGCAGCCTTATAGCTGGGAAGGGAAAAGGCAGCAACTGTTAATTGCACCAGTTCTCAGCTGGTAAGAGGTTTCAAGCAGACTCAGGGGTAAGGAGCCCCTTCGTCTGCCCATGTCACCATAATCCCCCATATATTTCTCTCTTGCCTCAGATTGACCTCAAAGGGTGTCAGGGCAAAGGCAAGGACGTTTAGAAAGACTGTGAGTGGGAAGGACTGAAGTCTGAAATCTCAAGTTGCTGAGACACATAGCCATGCCTTCCCTTGTCCAGGGAAATGTCCTTCCCTAGAGAAACGCAGATGTGACAGGCATACCTCATAGTCATGTGTAGTTAACGTCAGGGCACATTCTAAGAAATCCAACAGTAAGCTATTTCATCAGACATCATCACATCATTAGCTGTACTTACAGAAACCCAGAGGTGATAGGTCAAGCATCCATGTTGTGTCCTGATACCATTGAGTGGCTACAGTGTTTTACTTCTTCTTTTTTTTTTTCTATGACAAACACCTGGAGGAATGATAGGTTTCTGTACCCTGACAGTAGCTCTCTTCACCAACACAGTAAGCCAGATCAAGTCGAATTAAAAGCAAAAGACAAGGCTTATTTGGGCAAAGTACTCCCGGGTCCAGCCCCCAGACATTGAGGTGGGGGGAGGGGGCAGGAAAAAATCATGTGGCTGGTCTAAAGGAGGGAGCTTAAATACCCTGTAGTTGAGGGTTGGTGATGTGTATGCCACAGGCTGGGTTTGTACCCAACATGGTATGCTTTTAGGTGGGGTCTTGAGCAGCTAGCAGCTTTAGGGGAGGAGTTCCCTGTAGCATGAATCTTAAAAGTTCTTATTAATAAAATCAAACCTGAGGCCAAGTATTGGGGTGAACTCTGGAAGATTAGAAAGACAGAACAAGCCACAGCTAACCTCACCTGGCCAACTTTTCAGCTGATCTTGTTTCCTCAGACTGGACGCTTCTGAGTCCTCATCCAAATGGCTCCCAGCTGAACTGTGCTGCTAGAAGCCTGAAAGCTTAACCAGCCAGATGCTTGTAGTTTCTGGTCCTCACGCCTTATATACCTTTCTGCTTTCTACTCCCTGGGATTAAAGGCGTGTGTCACCATGCCTGGCCGTTTCCAATGTGGCCTTGAACTCACAGAGATCCAGATGGATCTCTCCCTCTGGAATGCTAGGATTAAAGGTGTGAGTGCCACCATTTTCTAGCCTTTGTATCTAGTGGCTGTTCTGTCTCTGACCCCAGATAAGTTTATTAGGGTGCACAATATTTTGGGGAACACAATACCACCACAGTCGCCACTGCTGTAGAACTGGACTTTAGGTGGTGTTTCTGAGAGGGCGGGGTTTGGAGAGGGAGGAATGGCTGGATTAAGCAGGTGTGAGCTGGAGATTCCAGCTGAACAAGGAGCGGTTTAAGGGGCCAGCAAGCTGGCTCTGCTGTCAAGCCTGGTGACCTGAGTTTGATCCCTGGGTGCCACGTGGTAGAAGTAGAGATGACCCCTACAAGTTGTTCTCTGACTCCTCATTCATCTAGAGCATGGCATGCCCATACACACCAGATCTCATGTGGGTCCCAGGGATCCAACACCAGTCATCAAGTTTGGCAGCAAGCTGAGTGGGGGAGACAGAGTCAGCAGTTGGAGAATAGTGTTTACTGGGGTGAGGTGTAGGGCCCTGGCCCCCCAATTTTGGGTAACTGTCGCCTTGCTTGCCGACCTTGACCAGATGTCCATCCTATGCTGATTCCCTGCCGGTTTCTACCCTCCTGAATGCTTAAGGGAAGTTCCTTGCTTGTGTATCCTGCATATTGGGCATTTCACAGCTTAGATGCAAGATTGTAAATATCAGTAGCAAACTTCTGCCCTCTGGGGTTCTCCCATTGTGCTGTAAGCCTGTATTTAAGGTTTCCTCCTTCCTTCAATAAACGGCATTCGCCATTCTGCCGAGGTGAGTGACCCGCTCTCTTTTGTCTCTGTTTTTCCGATCCACAGCCCCTCTCTCAGACATGGTGAATGGGTGGTGGTAGCGTTATCGCTACAGTGAGGAAAGACACTTGTGTAGCAAACAAACACCCAGAGAAAAAGACTCACAGGGAGGCGGCAGTGGTGACCGTGGGAGGGGGCGGGGAGATCAGATAGATGAAAACTCTAGTCTTTTCTCAAGGTTGTTTTTTTATTTTTTTAAAGTCTTGGAAGAGTTTTTCTCCCCTAATTTAGGGTTGGTCAGTTTGAAGAAAGACAGGATGGGCCCACAACTGTTGTGTAACAGGTCTTGATCCAGCTTTAAACTTGTTGAGGAAGTCTATCAGCAGGGGTCTGCTGGCCGGGAAATGAAATCTTACCAGGCCTTTGTTTCAAGCTGCCAGGAAGGTGAGGAAGAAGCTGGCGGTCTTGGAAGCTAGACACCCTTATTGTCTGGCCACGGCCCCTTTCCGTACCAGGGAGCCTGTGCCTCTCATATCCATCCATCCATCCATCCATCCATCCATCCATCCATCCATCCATGCATGCATGAGTACGTATGTATGTTTATTCATACACATAAAATGAAAATAGAGAAATCTTCTAAAAAGGAAGAGAGAAGACTAACATCAAAGCTGCCATTTGAACTCTCCAGGATTCTCCAGAGCAATGGAACCAATCGCCTCTGGATAGATACAGGTGCCTGAGAGTAGATTTATTGGGGTGGTTGACTATGGGTACAAGACATCCCACCACAGGCTCTCTGCAGGCTGGAGACCTGGCCCAGGCCAAGGCCAAAAGCTTCCGAACCAGGGAAGTGATATTGTAATTTGTGGGGCATTTACCCACCAACCCCACAGCTCCCCAGAGTTTTCTTGAGTGTGAGCAGCAGGAAATATTAGATAGAAGGATTTATATTGCAGAGATAAACAGATAGAAAATAAAGGATAGCCTCGAAAGGGCCCTGACTGTCTCTGCCCCAGGGCATTTATAGAGAGGCCAAGGGGTGGCACAAAAGACCTCCTCCCCCAGCACAGCCAAGTGCAGACCATCTCAGACACCTGCACTCAGGCCCGTGGTCCTGATCATCCTCTATGCGGACCTGCTGGGTAAAGCCACGAGGAACCTGAAAAACGAACTCCCACAGTAGTTTTCAGTCTGAAGCGTGGTCCAATGCCCAAAGGCCTCAGAAGGAGGGTGTTCCAGCTCCAGGAAAGGGTGGTGGCGGTGGGGTGAATCCAATTGTTTTCTGCTCTTTTGCTTTATCTGGGCTCACAGCTGGTTGGATGGTGCCCATCTCCATAGAGTGAAGCTCTTCCCAGCTCAGTCCCCTAACACATGCCTGTGTCCTCTGGAAGCACACTTAAGGACACACCCAGAACTAATGCTTTAAGGTTCCAGTCAGGCTGACACCCAAGATTAATCATCACGGGAGACATATGTCCTTTTCTAGCTACTGAAACAAATCTTGAGGTACTGAAGTTATTGTTTTCTTGCAGCTTTGAAAGAAATCATCTGTGAAACCATCTGGGCCTGGCGCTCTCCTATGTGTTAACAAAGTGTGCGTGCCCGCTTGTGTGTAGGTGGGACAGAGTCTGTGCAGAAAGAGACGGATTTATGCATGATTCTTTTTTTTTTTTTTGAGACAGAGCCTCATGTAGCCTAGGCTGGGTTTAAGTTTGCTTTGGAGTTGAGGATGACCTCACACTTCTGATCCTCTTGCTTCTGTACATGTACCAACATGCCTGGTCTATGTGGCTCTAGGGAAAGAACTCAGGGCTTCATGCATGCTAGACAAGCACTCTACAAACTGAGCAACATTCCCAGCTGTTGCCCCCGACCCCCAAGTTTTCTTTAGTCTTATTTCTATCATCATGAATCGTGTTCTTTACAAATGTCTCCAGGTCTGTGAAGATGGTCCAGCAAAGGTGTTCGCCATGACAGGCCTGATCGGCTGAGTGGGGTCCCCTGGAACCACGTGAGAAGGAGAGAACCAGCTGCACAAAGTTGTTCTCTGACCTCCACATACATGCACCCCATTGTACACATACATATGTACAACAACAGTGATAAAAAGATAAGGGCTCATAGGGTGACTCAGCAAGTCAAGGCACTTGCCGCCAAGACTGAGGACCTAAGTTTGGTCCCCAAGTCCCACATGGTGGAATGGTGGAAGGGTAGTTGATCCATGAAAACATGTATACACACACACATACACACACATACACACACATACACACACACACACACACGTACACACACGTACGTACACATACGTACACACACGTACACACACGTACACACACGTACACACATGTACATACACACACGTATGTACACACACACACACACACACACACACACACACACACACACACACGAATAAATAACCAGATGCTAAAAAGTTTTAGAATGTTTCTCGCTTAGTCCTTTGTCTAACAGCTCTCCTTAAACTGTATTTTCTGATTTTTGTGCTGCATAGAATTGGGCTGCGCTACATAAGTTGGAAAACCCAAGGAGTGAAATTCTAAGAGCTTATTTCTGTGCTGGAGAAAGACATCTGGGAGCAGCACCCAGGGTCTGGCAGAGTGGCTCCGAGGCTCCTTTCTGCCTCCGGTCTCCGCTGCACTCTACCCACAGCATTTGCTTTCTGTCCTCGGGTGAGGACATTTCCTGGCCCCAAGGCAGGCAGGAGCTGGTCTCTGCGTTCTCGTGCTCTCCAAGCAGGTCAGACCAGAAGCAGGCAAATCTAGAGCCTGCAAGGAGAAAAAGGGAACTATCCCTTCCACATTGCGCTGGCTCATGTCACGTGTCTACTTGGGTAGGGTCTGGTGCCCAGGTATTTAGTCCCCCACAGTCTAGAAGCTGCTGCAGAGGTGTTTTGGAGATGTGAGTCACAAGGAGATTAGCTTGTGGGAAGATGGCATCCTGTCAGTTGAGGCCTTAAGAGCAAAAGTAATTTCTCTGAGAAGGAATCCTATGTGAAGACCATAAGGGCCTGAGTGTATGCACAGTTGTTAGTGGTTGCCTAGCATGCACATATATCTGGGATCAATCCCCAGCACTGTAATCCCAGAGCTTGTGGAGACAGGAAGATAAGTTCAGTGTCATCCACAACTACATAGCAAGCTTTGAGGATAGCCTGGGCTACCTCAAACACACACACACACACACACACACACACACACACACACACACTGTGCACTCATGACTTCAATATAAAGCAGGGGTTGGTGTGGAGGCTCATGTCTGACATCTTATAACTTAAGAGTCTAAGGCAAAGAATTATTGTGAGTTTGAGGTCAACCTGGGCTGGACAGTGAGTTCTAGGCTTGCCGGTGCTGCAGCATGAAGCCTTGTTTCAAGAAATAAATAAGGGGCTAGAGAAATGTCTCAGCAGTTAAGGGCATGTGCTGCTCTTGCAGGGGACCCGGGTTCAATTCCCAGTATATGGTAGTTCACTCTAGTTGCAGGGGATCTGACATCCTCTTCTGACCTCCGTGGGCACCAGACTTGTACACAGTGCACATATGTACACGCAGGCAGAACATTCATACATATAAAAATAAGAAAATAAATAAATTAAAAAATAAATAACAAAGATTATAACACGCAAAAGCTGGTGCTGGAGTTTTTCAGTCTGCAGATTTCAGACTTTCCAGGCCCCACACCTGCGCCAGACAATTCCTTAAAATTTGTCCACTGCTGTGTGTGTGTGTGTGTGTGTGTGTGTGTGCATTTGTACCATACAAGTGCTCACAGAGCCTAGAAGAGGGCATTGGATCCCTTGGACTTGCAGTTACAGGTAGTGATGAGCCACCCAATGTGAGTGCTAGAAACTAGAAACTGAACTTGGGTCCTCTGGATGAAAAGCACTGCCTATCCAACTCTCTAGTTCCTAAAGTTTTTAAAATAACGCTTATTTATGTGTATGTGTGTATGCTGCAGCATGTACGGGGGCCAGAGGAGGACATGATGGAGTCAGTTCTCTCCGTTCCCCACGTGGGTCCCGAGGATTGAACTCCAGCTGCCAGGCATCAACTCTGGCTGCCAGCTTGGTGGCAGCACCTTTACCTGTTGGACCATCTTGCTGACTGTAGACACTGACAGCCAACCGCTGTCTGCTGGTCTTCCTCTTGTTTGAGTCTGCATTGCTTTCGATGTCAGATTTCTCTTATTCCTGATGGAGGGTATTAGAGTTCTTTCGACTGTAACAGAAAACCCAACTACAGAGTTTCTAAACATGAGAAAATTATCTATTTTTCTCATGTGGGTACGCGTGTTTTCATTTGTGTGCATGTGCACATGTGTGTATGTGCATGTAGAGCTCTGGGGTTGAATTTGGGAGTCTTCCTCAATCACTCCTTCCCTTACTCATTGAGTAGAGCTGTCGGGTTGAACCCAGAGCTCACTGCCCATAAGGCTAGTCTGGCTGCCCAGCTCGCTCCAAGGGATTCTGTGTCTCACCTTCTGGCCACTGAAGCGCAGCATTGGAACTCTGTTTCCAGCTTGTGTGGCAGGAGCACTAAATGCCCAGCCATCTCACTAGACACAGGGACATTTATTATTCACACAAGCAGTTCAAAGACAAAGAAAGGTCTTTTAGGAAACTGTGACTCCAGGCCTCAGCCAGTACTTGCATCCTTTCCATGTTTTAACGTTACCTCCTTGTTCAGCTCAATTTCCTTTAATGGTTTCAAGATGACTGTCTTGGTTCAAACACCACATCCTTCACCAGTGGTATTTGTATGTTTTTATTGCAGACGGTTTCCCCAGAAGCCTTCAAGCAGATTTCCTGCCATGGCTCCTGTGCTAGAATCACAGTCCACACCTACTCCTGAATCAGCCAAGAGCAAAGCAACAGCCACCATCAACCCTCAGCGACCAAATATCTTCATCTCTCCAATATTTGATGATACTTCCTTTTTTGAAATAAAAATTAAGGATAACTTTACAGTGTATCCATACACTGTAAAAACACAAATCAAAATGATTCCCATTAGAATATAAAGGTGAAATAAAGATAGTCTTTTTGTTTGTTTGTTTCTTTTTTGCTTTTAGAGACGGAGCTTCTCTGTGTATCGCTGGCTGTCCTGGAACTCACTTTGTAGACCAAGCTATCCTTGAACTCACAGAGATCCATCTGTTTCTGCCTCCTAAGTGCTGGGATTTAAGGCGTGCATCATCATGCCTCATTCCCAGCTAAAAAAGGTAATCGTTAAAAAACATTTTTTTTTTTTTTGAGACAGGGTCTCATTTACCCTGGATGATCTCAACTCACGATGTAGCCAAGGTGACCTAAACCCCTAATCCTCCTGCCTCCACCTCTGCAGTGTTGAAATTACAGGTGTGAACCAATGTGTCTGATTTAAGAAAGATACTTTATAAAATTTTCTATGTATATGCATTGTGGTACATACAATAAATTGTATTATACATCTGTATTAGTTATTCTTCTGTTGCTATGATAAAATACCCCGATACAAAGGAAGTTAGGAAAGAAAGGGTTTATTTTGGTTTGTTTTTCCAGAGGGATAGAGTCCATCAGGGTGGGGAAGGCAGGCAGGAGAAACCTAGGCTGGTCTGGCAGTCAGGAAGCTGAAAGAACAGGAAATGGGCCCAGGTGATAAAACCTCAACACCTGCCCCTCAGTCACAGACTTCCTCCAGCAAGTCTCCACTCCTAAAGGTTCCATAACCTTCCCAAACAGAGCCACGAGCTGGGGATTGAGTGTCCAGATACATTGCCTGTTGGGTACATCTCACACTCAAACCAGCCCAGGGTACCAATTATTTCCTGTTCTCCCTGTGACAGAATTAGACACCATAGCCCTGATGGCTTGTGACTGACAGCTCCTTGCTTCATGATTTGCTTTGCTTAATGTGACTGGGTAGAAGTTAAGTCTGAGGAGAGGAAAACACCACTGAGTGACTCTGTGTAACCTTCTTCATTGGCGCTGTGCCCCAGATAGGGCCTGCTTGTTCAGCCTGCCTCTCAGAACAAAAGAGGGGTGCAGACGAGAAACCGAGTAGATAGCAACACGAACAAGGTATGTATTTCTGTTGTTGTAAGTCATTGAGATTTTGGGGGCTATCTTGGTTCCTATTGCTGTGATAAAATACCATGACCAAAGGCAAGGTGGGGAAGAAAGGATTTATTTCAGCTTACAACTCTCAGTTTATACTCCATCACTGAGGGAAGTCGGGGCAGGAACTCAAGGCAGGAACCTGGAGGCAGGAACTAAAAGCATGAGTCATGGAGGCATGCTGCTGATTGGTTTGTTCCTCCTGGCTTGCTCAGCCTGCTTTCTTACACAATGCAGGACCACCCACAGTGGCCCAGAGGTGGCACCACCCATCTGTAACTCCAGTTTCAGGGGCTGATTTGATACCTTCTTTTTGCTTCCAAGGCCAGCAGGCATACGCATGGTATAAATACATACATGCAGGCAAAACACTCATACACATAAAAGAAACATGTAATCTTTTTAAAAGGGCTGGAGAGATGGGTCAGTGGATAAAGCGCTTGCTGCACAGGTGTGAACACCTGAGTTCACATGCTCAGTAGCCCTGTGAAAAGCTGTGTGTGGCAGCATGTGTTTGTAACTCCAGTGCTTGTGGACAGGCAGATCCCATGGGCCAGTGAGTCTAGTTGAAAGGGTGAGTTCCAGGGTAAGTGATGGACCCTGCCTCAAAAGATCAGGAGGAGGTGGGCTGTGGAGATGGAGCAGTGGGTGAAGAGCTTTCTTCACCACCCTGATGACTTGAGTTAGGATTTTCAGAACCTGTGCAAACAGGCTGGATACAGCAGCATCTGTAATTCCTGTGTGTCCCTACAAGGAGACAGGAGGTAGAGATGGGAGATGCTCTAGAATTCGGGCCAGTGAGGCTGATATAAGCTTCTGTGTGTTTACTAGGGTCCAAGTGGCCACAGGGCCGAGGGAGCCAGACAGGACCAGGAAAACTTCAGCTACACCTGGCTTACAGGTAAAGACTGACATTGAAGGTTGTCTGTCCTCTGACTTTCACACAACTGCTGTGTGCACACTTGCACTTTCAAACACATGTGTATTTACACAGCACACACAGGAACACATATACATACAAACCACAATAAAAAAAATAAGGTAGAGAGCATGCAGTAGATGAAGATGCCCCATGTTGACCTTTGGCCTCTACATGTGCAAGTATGGGCACATGTATCCACACTCTCTTGCACATATGCACATACGCACACAAATAGAAATTTAAAAACAAGAACTGTTGAGATGGCTTGGTGGTTAAGAGCACTGGATGTCCTTCCAGAAGACTTTGGTTTGATTCCCAGCAGCCACATGGTGGTTCACAATCATCTGTAACTCTAGTTCCAGGGGATCCAACTCCCTCTTCTGGCCGTGGGCATCAAGAAGGATGGTACTGATGTGAGGATGGTGATTATGGTAGTGAGGGTGGTGATGGTAAAGGTGACAGTAGTGTTGGTAATGGTGGTGATTATGAAGGTAATGGTGATGATGGTGGTGATGATAATGGTGATTATGAAGGTAATGGTAATGGTGATGATTGTGGTGGTGGTGGTGGTAATGGTGATTATGAAGGTGATGGTGATGATGATGGAACAGATGTTGTGGATAGTGCGGATGTGATGAGGTGCAGGCACGGTGTAAGTGTTGGTTATGGTAGTGGTAGTGGGCTAGTGATGATGGGCTTGGTTTGGTGGAGATGGTGGTGATGGGGGCAGGTGCTGCTGTCGGTGACTACTATTTGTGTCTTCCCACACATGCCTCTCAGATCACTTTGCTTTGACCCCCAAATCTATAGCGGCCTCCAAATGACTACAGGATACAACACACCCACCTTCCTTCCTGGGTTCATTTTGAGGTTGCTTCTGTTTTCATTCAGTGATTGCTCTTTCCCTTCAGTGAACTGTTCTGGTGTCAATGGGGGGAGGAGCCTACTGCTGAACAAGCCCCACTCATTCTCACTTCTTGTCTTCATTCACATGCTTCCTCTTTCACCAGGGCAGCAGCTCTCACAGCTAACTTCTTTGTCTGCTTTCCCGAAGGGGACTGCTCATGTCTCTAGCACGTCTTTCACCGAGCATTCTGCAGTTACTTGCTCTTAAAAAACAAAACAACAAACTCTGCAGACTCAGTACACTGATAGGTACCGGTACACGGCCTCTAAATGTTGTAGAAACAAGCATCCCAGTATCCTTATTTTTTTATTTTTCGAGACAGGGTCTAAAGTAGCCCGTTGCAGATCTTGAATTCACTGGGTATGAGGATGACCTTGAACTCCAAAATCCTCCTAACCCCACCTCCCAAGTGTTGAGATTATAGGTATGCACCACTCACCACATCTAGCTCCAAAATATCTCCTAACCTGTACATGGTTCTTCCTATAATTTGGATCTTGAGATGGTAGCAAGGCTCCACATGTTGGAGGCTTGATCCTCAGGGTGGCACTGTTGAGAGGTGCTGGAACCTTTGAGCTGGGGCCAAATGGAAGGTGTGCTGTGGGACCCCCCATTCCTTCCGCTTTCTCTTTTGCTCCCTGGTGATGAGAGGTCTTGCTTTTTTTTCTCGCTCTTTTTTTTTGTCTGGTGGTGAGAGGTCTTGCTTCGCTCTGCAACCCACTCTGATGTGGGCCTGACCACAGATCCAAGGCAGGGTCAGTAGAATGCAGACTGGGACTTCTGAGACAAAAGAAGACCATCTCACAGGTGTTTCTCCTAGTGACGAAGTGACAGAGTAGGCAGCCTTGCGTCATTACCCTCAATTGTAAGCTAACAGTACTTCCTTCCTACCGGACCCTGGATTGGCCCCAGGGAGGGAAATGAGTATGTTTGGCTTCCCTAAACCATAGGAATCCTCAGGGGTTCATCATGCTGAGGCCCTGCCAATCAAGTTTCCAGAGTCAACAAGTCAGTGCAGGGGAAGGGAATCATGGGATTTGCTTGGCTTTAGCGTGACCAAGATGGAGTAGGTGAGGCCAGTTATGATTTTCAGTGGGTTCTCTTTCTCTCTCTCCTTTTTCTTCTGAACTAATGGGATTAGGCCCACTTATGAGAGCATCAACTAGAGATTTCTTACTCAAGCATGGGACTATTGATCAGTCCCATCCTATTCTGTGTCTCCACAAAAGCTGTGTCTGGGGGAATCACTACTATCAGTGAAAAAGAATCCTTCCCCATTCCAAGGTTATTCAGGCCTCCGGGTACCAGCAGAAGGAACTGAGTGTAGGTCTGTCACGTTGCTCCTTTATGTAAACCAGGCAGAGCCTCCCCAACCTGCCTGCCTGTCTCACGACTAGGTTTTAAATTTCTTGTTGCTGGAGAATACACCTCATTTGAACTAACTGCCCTCATCCATTTATCGAGTCCCTTGGGGGTAAGACAAAAATGTGGAGCAAACCCTGTCCGATTGTCTCTCTCCCTCCCCTCCTCCAGAAAAAGGCTACCCCTGTAATCCTAAGTCGGTTTCATGCCCAAGAGTCCTGGGCTCCTCCTCCACTAGGTCTAGTTCCACCCCTTCCCCACGGGTCATGGGAAGGAGGGTGTGACCTCCGTCAGTTCTGCCGCCACAACGCGACCACACTCCCTCCCCTCACTTCCAGCCTTCCTGCAGATCTCAGAGACTCCCAGCTCAGCCAACACTCCCCACTAAAGGCGAACATATTCGCTGAAGGTCCAGAGACAAAAAGAAAAAAAACCCAAACCAAACTACCCACCCCCAAAACCTAGCCTGTTCCCCGTGGCTGCAGCTCTAATGTTCATTCTGCAAGTTCTGATAAAACACATGGTTGTTTCACTAGATCCGGCTTTTGTTTTTTATTTGATCTCATTTTGTACCATCTAGAGGAAAACCTTGTCGTGTGTTTGTGAGGGACGAACCCCGACCTCGCCCAATTTCCAACATTCCAGAATGATTCTTTGCCCCCTTTCCCCTCAGACTTTAAATCACTGCTTCTGGTATGCGTGAGATTACAGGGCGGAAGAGACGGCGGCGTTTGAAGAGCTGATCAAATGCAAATCTTTGGGGCAGCATTTTTCAAAATGGGGTTAAAATTTACGGGGCTTGCATTAAGAGCCGAGCAACCGAGAACCCAGGAAACCTTAGGGCGAAGCACGTAAAACCAAAATAAAATGATGCGCTCCCCCCCTCCACCCGTCTCTGCGGCACAACTCACTTCCAGTGCCGCTCTGCCCACGCATACTCAACTAAAAGATTCAGACCACGCCAGCCATGCCACGAGGTGTGTTTTATTTTCATCAATTATACAAATAATTTTCTATATTATCCCAGGGCAAACCGGTGAAATTTGGCAGTCCGATTAGTGGGGGGCCCCCTTTCAGAGACCCGCGGGCCGGTGGCAGCGGCGCGGAGTGCCCGGGTTCACAGTGCAGCTTGTGGCTCGCGTCCATCTTGGAGGTGGCTCTTCCTCCACATCACGAGGGGGTCTCGGAGATGACGGGGTGGGGTGGGGTGGGGAAATCCTCCAGTCCAGGCTTTTAGGAAATTTCACTCCTCTTTTCCTGTTCAATGGCTGCAAAGGGCGGGATGCGGGCATTGGAGGATGGACCCATCTTGCAGACTTTCCCCTCCCCCCCCCAACCACCAAACCTGGTGTGGGTGAGGCACCCACGAGGCCTGGGGACAAGGAGGGGGTTTGGGAGGGACAAAGTGCTTTGTGTAACTGGAAGAAGGGTGGCTGTGGACTCTCAGATTCGGGGTGGGAGGACAGTGGCTGGATGAGGGTGGGGGGTGCCGGACTGGCACAGCAGGGAAGGGTGGAGCGCTGTGGTGGGAACCCGGAGGCGGGGGGAACACTCACTCTCTTTGGTCGGCAGGGTGTTCTTCTCCTGCGTCTCGGTTTTCTTCAGCTTGGCCTTATCGAAGCTGGCGATTTCCCCCATGTCCGGCTTGTCTGCCATTTTCTTACAACCCTGATGGGCGAACCAAAGCGATAGTGGGTGGCCTGAGGCTTAGGGGGTGACCAGGGCTCCCTGGATCCCGCGCCCTCGGCGGACGCCTCTCGACGTGGCATTCCCGGGCCGGGGCGTTCCCGTCGCCCGAAGGCCGAGGGATCCGGGCTCGTCCACCACACCCTCCCTCCGAAGTCCCAGGGCGTGGCCAGCCAGCCAGCCAGCCAGCCAGCCTCGGAATGTTCCAAACCGCCGGGTCGCCTGTTGCAACCCACGGGGGACGCGCCCGCCAGCCACAAGCTGCCCCGACCCCACCCAGGGTAGGCCCCAAACCCAGGGCTGTGCCTCACCGTGGAGTCTCGTTCCGAGCTCGCGCTCCAGGTGCTCCCACTCGCCTTGCTGCAGCAAGAGACAAAAGAGCGGCGCCCGCCCCTCGCCTTATATACACCGCGCCCCGCCCCGCCCCTCGCCCGCCGCAGCGGGGGCGTGGTCAGCCCGCGAGGGGCGTGGCCAGCGCGCGCGTCGGGTGGGGGCGCTCGGCATCTCCGGGCTGCCGGGGCTCCGCCCTTCTCGGCCCGCGCCCTGAGCCCGTTGCCCTCCCGCGTGGGGTGGCACACACCCGCTCCCCGGGGTCTCTTTCCCTGCTGTGTCTTTCTTCTCCCAGGACCCAGGCGCCTGCTGCTCACCCCGCGGGGAAGGCGTGAGGGGCAGCGGGGAAGGACTTGGGGTTTTGTTGCGTGTATATTGTGGTGTGGGGTTGTGGGTGTGCGGGCGAGCACGCGCGCTCTGCTGCAGCCCTGCTCGTGGGAGACACCCCACCCGCGTCGCCCCGAGTCTCTTGCGTTTGCCTTTCTAGAGCCCCGTTCTCTTTTCTTGTGGCTGGTGCTTCTTAAAACACGCTGTTTCGGGCATTGTCTAAGGGTGGAGGTGGGAGTCCCGGGAGGGCTCCAGTGTTCCTTCTCTCAGTGGCCTCTTAGGAACACTGTATCAGAGGGTGTGGTTTTCCTCCTTCAGTTAACCTTGAGTGTGATTTTAAGAAGAAAAAGAAAAAAAAAAGCCAGTGTGCCTGCAAACTTTGCTTTTCTTATTATTAACCCATTTCAGGACTGGAATAATGCATTCCTGCGAAAGTTACCTCTTCAGCTTGTGTAACCCTGTTAGATAATAAGCTCTATTATATTCAGCCAGGGGTGAAACCTCACCGTCCATTCCCCTTTCCAGTGTCGAATAGTGGAGCATATTCCACTAATAGGAGAGAAAGAGGAGAACCATTTCCTGAATGACAAACTTCATGGTCCAGATCGACAACCACCAAAACATCTTTGCTAGGCGGCTTGAGGTAATAAAAGTTCATTTGGGGGCCTAGAGAGATGGCTCACCCACATGGTGGCTCACAGACTTCTGTAGCTCCAGTTTTAGGGGATCCGACATCCTCTTCTGACCTCCTTGGGCACCAGGTAGGCATGTGGTGAACACTTGTATGTACACGCAGGCAAACACTCATGCACATGAAATAAAAATAAATCTTTTAAAAGACGTTCTTTTTTACTTACGCAACAAGATCCTGTGCTAATTCCTTTCTTTCTTTTTAATTATTATTTCTTTTAGACAGGGCCTCACTACGTAGCCCTGGCTGACCTGGAACTTAACTTACTATGTAGACCAGGCTGGCTTTAAGCTCACAGAGATTAGCCTGTCTCTTGAATCTTGGGGCTAAAAGCCTGTGCTACCATGCCTGCTCTGTGCTTTCCGCCACACAGTAACTCTGGCATTCAGGCCTCCTCTTTCTTGGTACTCTGGACCCCCTTCATCCTCTCTATCCAGATAACGGACCAGGAAAGAAAAGAGGATAAAGGGCCACACTAGGTTTCTATGGACCAGGATCAGAAGTAGCTTCCTTTACTTCTGCCTTCATTTCCTTGGCTCGGACTTAGTCATGTGGTCTCACCTTAACTCCAGGAAATCTAGTCTGACTGTTCCCTGGAGAAAACGAAAGCTGGCCTGGGTGGATTGACACAATCTTTACTTGTTGAAGGATCTGCTAAACGTGAGCATGAAACTATCCAGACACCCAGAGACAGGCTCTCTCTGGAGGGTTTTACTGGCACCTGATTCCTTGTGGGATGGAAACCATAAGTTGGCTTGATCTTCTTGGGCTTCACCTTGAAGCGAGTGAATAAATGTTCAGCTGTACAAGTTTGGGCCCAAGGTGAACTCCAATCCCAACTTCTCTTTATTTAGGAAAGGAATCTGACTCTTGTGGGCGAAGGCACAGAGACGAGATGACGATGGGGGATGGGGGGAGTGAGCATGCAGGATTCCCAAACAAAAGCTCATGAAGTTGACCTGCAGACATTCCCTGTTCTTACTGAGTTCAGCTGGGTGACTCCTCTCCAGACACAGAACACCCTCTTAAGCATTTGTGCCTAACAGCTATGGCCAGGCAGGGGATGTGACTGAGTTGATAGTGCTTGCCTAACATACTTGAGGTGCTGAGTGAGAAGCCTATACTCTTTGTTCTTGGGAAATAGAGGTAGGAGGATCAGGAGTTCAAGGCCAGCGTTAGCTACAGAGTGAGTTGGAGGCAAATGTGGGCTACCTGAGATCCTGTCTCAGAAACAAACCAAAAATAAGTGAGCCAAAGTGAATGGTCCAATCTAGTGGCCTCATTCAATCTAATAGACTTTAAAATCCCCACATGGACTTCAACCATTCTCCTACCATTTCTTACCTATGGATTGGCCAAGTGGCTATCTCCTAGTAAATGTGGCAGAAATGAACCTTTTTGTCTTTAAGAGGCCAGGTCATAAAGGACCACATGGCTTTGAGCCATTGTCTGCAAGGGTGGGGGTGCCCCCAGGCTCCGAGAGAACCCAGCATCTGGGAGGAAAGGCCGCATGCCTGCATTCCAGAGAGGAGCAGAGACAAGCTGTCCCTGGCCGAACTGAACTCAGGAGCAAGACAGACATTGCAGCTGCTTGAAGTTATTAAGTTCCTGGACGTTTTGTTTCAGAGCAATAAATAGCCGCAACACCACAAGGCAGAAGAAAGTCAGAACCTAGGGGTGTCAGGGTCCCCAGGTCCCATTTGGAGAGTTTTCCTGTGTGTCATCCACGGCGTTCACACACCACACATTTAAATCAATATTTGCCGGGTGTCTATGGAGTGTGGGGCAGTGTTGTGAGTGTGGAGGGTGGTGGAGAGACGCACTCAGAGCAGAGAAGGATTCCATCAATAGGGCTCCTGTTTCGCGTTCACTGACGGCTGGGGCCTGTTCTTATCAGTGATGACATTTCTGCCTGCTGCTTACAACAGGCGGGACACTGCTCCCAGATGGCTCGGAGTAGGCTGCCTAATTCATCAACAATCTCATTTCCACCTTCTTTGTTGAGAAGGATGCTGGGGAACTGGAGAATGAGTAAATGCGGACCTCAGAGGGCCTTATGATGGCCAGCGGGGGAGGGCGGGCAGGGAGGTGGGAAGAGCCTTTCCCCACTTGTCCAGCCTGGCATTTTGTTTTGTTAACTTTTATTTCTTTTGAAATAGGGTCTTCACAGTCTCAGGCCGGCCTGGAACTTGCTGCGTAGCCGAGGATGATCTGAAACTTCTGGCCTTCTTGCCTTCACCTCTGTAGTGTTGGGGTTACAGCATCTAGACTCTTCATTTGGTATTGGGGATTGAACCCAGGGCTTTGTGTATGGTAGGCAAGTACTCTACCAACTGAGCTACAGCTCATATCTGAAGTATGACATTTTTATCAGAGACTAGGATGAAGGTATGGACAGAATGGTAATTTATAAAAGCTGCTGAGCTGAGGGACCACTGTTGAGGCTTTTGGCTTGACCATCAACCCTTCCAAGACAAGGGTTCAGTGATGGATGTGGTGGCTATGACTTATAGCCTTGTAGATAGAGTCCAGACTGCCCTTATTTTGGACAGGGTCTCATGTAGCCCAGGTCGATATTGAATTTGCTGTGTCGCTAAGAAAGACTTTGAACTTCTGATCCTTTGGCCTCCACAAGTCCTGGATTGCAGATGTGTGGCAGCATGCCTGGCTTATGTGGTGGTAGGAACTGAACCCAGGGCCTTCTTCATGCTAGGCAAGCACACAACCACCTAACCGGCATCCCCAGCCACTAGATTACTTTTGACTATGAGGAAGTCATTCACTCCTGCTCTAGGGCTTTTGACTTGGCTCTGCCTTCGCTTAGGAGGCCGTTCACATGCCCCTCTCCTCAGAGAACCTCGGCTACCCTTTCATAGTAACAATACCCTTGTCATTTATTGTGGATTTATTGTATTTATACCAATCCTCTTTATTGTATTTCATCTTGTCTTCTTCATGGACTCTACCTCTAGCCAGCACATAGCCAAACATGCTCTCTTGTCATTTTCTTCAGTATCCCACAACAGGAAACGAGAAACCTCATCTGTCTTCTTGGCTACCATTTCTCCGGTGCCGAGTGCATTCCGTCACAGTCACCGCTCAGCCAGCGTTCTTTTGAGCGAACGCTCACGTTTCCCGGTCAGAATGAGTTCTTGCTGGAGTGGTGATGAGCTCTTTGATTTGAGGCGGTCAGTGACAAGAGAGCAGCTCTTTGGACTGTTAGAGAAGTGGTTTCTACTTGTGTGCCGCATGCTCCCATGCTATGCAGTATGGGAGAGGATCTCACAAGGAATCAAAACTCCTACCTCCCTGCTGCCTCTCGAGCTGGGGTTACATTGTGGGATTGGTTTTGCCGTCTTTGTGACATCAGACAATAGAAGCATGGGGAACAAACCAGGATGCAACCTGTGTCTGATGGTGAGCGTTGTCATCTGGACGGAGTCTAGAATCACCTCGAGTTGGGCCTTTGGGCATGCTTATGGGAAATGATCCTGATAACATTAATTAGAGTGTGAAGACCTGGCCGCTGCGCATATTGCTGTTCCCTGGTCTGGAGAAGGGGGCAGGGCTGAACAGCCGCACACACTCCTGTCCTCAGCTGCTGCTTCTAAAGAGTTATTTATGAGCCCCCCATTCATGCAGGTGCCCCCAGAGATTAGAAGAGAGGGCTGGGTCTCCTGTGGCTGGAGTTACAAGTATTTAGAAAGCTGCTTGATGTGGGTGCTGGGAGCCAAACTTAGACTTCTGAGAGTGCTATACGCACAACCACTGAGCTGTCTCTGCCCCCTTGATGTGTGTGTGTGTGTGTGTGTGTGTGTGTGTGTGTGTGTGTGTGTGTGTGTGCTTGAGCACGCATGTACAGGCCTGGGGAGGTCACAGAAGATACTCACGAGGAGAACCTGTGAACCTGTGGGAGCAGGTTCTCTCTGTTTCCTGTGTTTCCTCTGAAATGGATCTCAGGCTTGGTGTCAGGTGTCTTTAGGCACTGAGCCATCTCCCTGGCCAAATATGAATGTATGTTATATGTTTTTTGGTTTTTGAAACAGAGTCTTGCCATATAGCCCAGGCTGGCTTTGAACTTGCTGTGTGGTCCAGGCAGGCATGCACGGCCGCCTCTGCTTACCCAATGCTGGGTTATCAGGTGAATACCCACCACACTTGTCAAGGACTTTCCTTTTAGTATCTCAGGGAGATTCCCTAGCTACGATCTTGTGTCTGTGCAGATCGAGTGTAAACAAACCAGGCACATTCTGAGAAGGGACATACACAGTTTAAAAGGGATTGTACGACATAACCTATCAACCAGAACAGAACCATTCTCATTATGCCTGGTAGGAACCAGGTTCCTTCTTCTCCTGGATCCTTCCAAGCAAGCCCTCAGTAACGCTTGGGCCCTGAGCGCTTCCTTGCTAATGTCAGGCCCACTGCTCCTTTGTAGTAGATCCTGGCCTCCGCTGTAGCTTTGCTTTGAATAAAGCTTCCTTGATACTTTGCATTCAGTGTGGGCTTTTTTTTTTTTTAATTCTTGGAGTAAGGAGACAGGAACATGGAAGCCCCTGACCCAGACCCTGAGCATCAGCGATAACAGCACTGTGAGGAGAGAGATGTCTTTTTTTTTGTAAACATAATTTCTTTATTGAATCTTTGGGAATTTTGAAATTCACATCCTGCAACCCAGTTCTACTCACCTCCCAGTCCCCCCATATCCTCCCCTCCCTGCTGAAGCAGCTTCTCCAATGAAAAACAAACAAACAAACAAACCAAACCAAGCAAACAAACACAAACACAAAGAGACAAACAAACAAAACAAAACATCAAAAAACCCTCTTTGCTCCTCCATCCTTCCCACCTCTCCAACACCTCTTCATTCGTCCCGGTGGCGTTGGGAACTGTGGTGTGTCACACAGCACACCCTTTGGTCCAGTCAGCTCTACTAGCAAATGTTCATTGCAGTGAGTCACTGGTCTGGTTCAAGGCCTCTGGTTTCTGGCACACCATCATCACTGGCTCCTCACCCAAACTCCTCTGGAATATCCCACAGCCTCCCCAAATCATGAAGATCCTGTGGTTATCGTTCCACAGGACCAGTCTCTTCACAAGCTCCAGCAGGTCCTAGATGGGGGTAGATGCTAGAGTGGGCCAACCCAAGGCCGGGCTGTGGGCCTGGGTGGCAGCTGAGTTGGTCATTCCAGGCCACTGGGGCCACCCCTGTCAGCCAGCTACCTTACGCCCATGCCCTCAGAGTCAGGAGAGCTGCCATTCTTTAGATGAAGTCATATTTCCATATGGGTATCTGATGTGTGTCATCCTCCCCTCCCCCATTATGAAGAACGGCAATTGTCATGATATGAGCAGCCCTTTGGAGAGGTCTGTGTGACAAAGAATGTAAGTGTTTGTGCAGTAGCTGGTGAGGAGCTGAGGCTGGCTGATGTAAACTAGATAGTGTGGCTTCTGGCCCCAGGAGACTCCTCAGATGATTGAGAAACTCGTGACAAGTCACGTGCAGCTTCAGGAGCCCGGGCTAGAACCATCTAGCTAAACTGCTCCCCCAAACTGAGAAGATGAACCAACTTTGGTGTTTTATGTTGCAAATTTTGAGGATAATTTAATATCCAATAACAGATAAGTTATTCCAGTCTCAAAAGTAGAAAATGTGCAGAGACAAAATGGAACAGTGGCTGTGGGAAGAGAGAATAAAGAGTGCTTGTTTGTTTATGCTGTGCGTCTACCCTAGACATTTGTGCTCAAACAAGTACTCGGTCACTGAGCTGTACCCCCCGGCCCCAGGGAGTGCGATGGTTTTTCCTCACTGTTAACTTGACTGCATTTAGAATCACCTAGGGGACTGGGCATGTCCACTGTGAGGTTGTTTCCAGACAGGTTTAGCTGGAGAGAAACTGTCACTCTGAGTGTGGATGGCCCCATGCTATGGGGTGGGGGCCTGGGCTGAATCTAAGGGGCAAGCGGAGAGAGTCAGTGAGCACTAGCATTCTAGCGTTTGTCTTGCTGCTTCTGGACTATGGATGCAATGTGACAGGCCATTCGTGTTCATGCGGCCATGCCCTTCCCACCACGACGGGCTGAACCCTCAGATGTGAGCCGAATAAGTCCTAATAACCGTGTGTGTGTGTGTGTGTGTGTGTGTGTGTGTGTGTGTGTGTGATTTTGTTGTAATAAGGAGAAAAGTAACTAATATAGGGACTTCTTATTTCACGGTACAAAATTAGAGGAAAATCGTGATGGTTGCCCATCAGCATACACTTAATGCCCTTGAACCTTACACTTGGAAACAGTTAAAATGATGAAATTTGTATTATGTATATCTTACCACAATAAAGAAAAAGTGGAGGGTTGGGGATAGAGCTCAATGCCACAGTGCTTGCCAAGCGTGTGTGTGAGGTGCGAGGTTCAATCCTCAGCGCCGAAATCAAAACAAAAGAAAAAACTGAAAAGGGAGAGGTGATGATGTGTTGCTCTTCCAGAGGACCTGTTTCCACATCTGCATTGGGCAGCTCACAGTAGAGTACTGTACCTCCTGTACCTCCAGCTCCAGGGCATTTGACATCCTCTCCTGGGACCCAGGGGAAGCTGCACACAGGTCCACACGCCTAGACACGACAGACACATAATTTAAAACAAACAAACTAAACTAAAATAAGTGGAAAAGTTGTGGGGAAGAAAAGATAGTCAAAGCGAATGTTGTAAGAAACAAAATCTAATAGTTGATATACAGAAGTGCCTTCAGCTCCCTGAGATCCAAATAGAGAAAAACAGAAAATACTGCAGCCTGATCGAGTCAGCTAGCTTAGTTATTTCTCCTCAACCAAACTCTGTTAGTCTGGCTAACTAACTCAACCCAACCCAGAAGTTTGAATTAGAAAATTACCAACAGCTGCATTTGCCTGATGCCATGCAGACCTGACAAAATCATGTTCCCGGTAAGCTTTAACACAAACCTGATGTAAAACACATAAAAGAGCTGGGCGGTGGTGGTGCACACCTTTAATCCTAGCATTGGGAGGCAGAGGCAGGGGGATCTCTGAGTTGGAGGTGAGCCTGGTCTACAGAGTGAATCCCAGGACAGCAAGGGCTACACACTGTCTCTAAACCCTGTCTCAAAGAAGAAAATAGATGAACATGGGCATAGTCTGTTCAGAAAAAGACAAACACAAGAATCAGAAGCAAAGACAATAGATGCAGTGTGAGATTGAGCCCTCCTGATTATTCAGCCAAAGAGGATGGGGAGGAAGGGGCTTGTGTGAGGTTTAAAGACTGCTCTCTGCATCCGGTAAGGGCGCCTGCCATTCTAGGTTGTCACTGTTGTACAGGTGCTTTGCTGGCATGTCTCTCTGTGTACCACTGTGGGCCTGGTGCCCACAGAGATCAGAACGAGCTCCAGCTAGAGACTGTTGTGAACCACTGGGTGGGTGCTGCTATCAAGCCTGGGCCCTCTGCAAGGGCAGTGTATGCTCTTAACTGCTGAGCTGTTCTCCAGCCCCAAGGACGTGCTTACTGACGGATGGAAACCCTCTCTCCACGTGCCGTAGCTTTACTTTGACCAGGATATGGGTAAGGTGAGTGACAGCGGTTTTGATGGGCAAGGCCACAGGTCTTCACACGTCTCCAGCCCCTGTAGCCTTGGAGCCAGCCAGACTTGCTATCAGACAGTAATTTTCAAACTTTTTTTCTTTTTTTTTAAATCTCACCCCAAGAAGAACATTAAGGACATTTCCCAGGGTGATACCAAGCTCACATGAGCACAAAATGAAATGAAGTTGCCACCAGAAAAATGCTCGCCCTTGCTGTGAGCCAGACTCTGACCTCTGCCTTATTCCTTTTTCGATTTTTAAGTCTTTTATTTTGACGTAATTATAGACTTATGGAAAATTGTAGAAAAGAATCTACTGAGGTCTCTTCCACCTTCCTTCAGTTTTCCCTAATTACAAAACTCTAACACAGTATCAAAGCCCACTTGTGCCATCGATGACAGACTCCAGCTCTCACCAATGTTACACACACTCACTTGTGTCCACGTGTGTGCAGTTCTCTGCAGCTTTATCAGGTATGGTCACGGTGAAGAATTCACTGACCATCACCACCATGGTCCAGACACAGAGCTTCCCCATCACGTCTAGGGGCTTTCATGCCATCCCTTTAAGCTTAAAGCATCCCACCATAACCCCAGCAGCCACTAAGACGTTCCCCACCTCTTGAAATACTGTCATCTCAGGACTATTACACACACGAGAACAAGAGTATGGATTCCTTTGAGACTGGCTTCTCCTGCTCCATTGTGTCCTTACGGTCTGTTTCTTGTTATCCTGTTGCTGGATAATTTGACAGAAGCCAATTAAGGGAGAATGGATTTACTTCAGCTCACAGTTCCGAGACACAGTTCATCACGGCAGGGAAGTTAAGGCTGAAGGGCCTTGAAGCAGTTGGTCATGTCACACCCGCAATCAGGAAGCAGAGGGCAATGGATGCTGGTGCTCAGCTCACTTTCTCTATTTTGTGCAGTCCAAGACCCCTACCTAACCCAGGGAGCGCCCATGCCCACAGAGAAGGTGGAGCTTCGTCAATTAACCTACTCAATAAAATCCCTTACAGGCAGGCCATAGGTGCTCCTGGAGGCTTGTCTCTTGGGTGATTCATGTTTTTAAAAAGTTTTTGAAGACTTACTTTATTATTTTTAATTGTGTGTGTGTGTGTGTGTGTGTATCTATGCGTGGGTATGTGCACACAAGTGTGTGCCGATGCTTGAGGATGCCAGAGGTGTTGGCTCCTCTGGAGCTGGTGCTAAAGGCAGTTGTAAAGCTGCTTTACACAGATGCTTGTACTCAGTCCTCTCATCCTTTGCAAGAGCAGTATGTACTCTTAACTGCTGAGCCCTCTCCGGTCCCTCCTAGGTAATTCTCGATCCCATCAAGTTGACAGTTAACGCCAGCCCTCGCAGGCCCCATCCACATTGCTGAATAGATCACAGATTCATTTTTATTTACTTTTTGAGATGGGCTCTTGTGTAGTCCAGGCTAGGCTCAATTTGAGCTCTTCCTGCCTCAGCTTCCTACAGGCTGGGATTATAGATATGAATTACCATACCCAGAATTTCATTCATTTTTATTCCTGAATAGTATTCCTTTCCCATGGTATGGATATACCACCTCCTCAAGGGCATTTTGACTATTTCCAGTTTGGGCTTTCAAACTAAAGCTGGGATGAACCTCTACGTAATTGATACATATGTATGTGTGGACAGGTTTTCATTTCTTGAATCATATGGTAAGTATTTTTACTTTTATAAGAGACTGCCAAACAGTTTTGCAGAGTAGCTGTACTATTTTGCATTTACTGGCAGTGACTAAGAGCTCCATTCTCAGCTACATATTGTCCTACTTTTGATTTTAGTTGTCCTAAACCATCTAAATATTTTAGTTGTTGTCAAAGAGAACGAACCTTCGAACCATGCTTTTAATTTCCATTTCCTCGGTGGCTGGTGGTGTTAAATGATTTCTCTCCATTGTATTTTTTTTCATTAAAAATGTCCTTTGTGACCTGTGCAGTTGATTTCATTACCCAGGAGTTGGTTGGGACCAGTGGTTCAAACTCGGCTGTAGTGGATCCATCATTTCTAACAATGGCCTAGTGTCAGCCCTCAGAGGCCACTTCTTTAGAGCTAGTTGAGGTGGGGTGTTCCTGTAATCCTAGCATTGTGAAGAGGAAGCAGGAAGACCACTGTAAGTTTGAGGCTAGCCAGTTGGAGGTAGAGAGTTACAGGCTGGCCAGGTCTATATATGGAGATCTTGTCTCAACAAACAGGCAGGCGGTGTAGACCTGTAGTTCCAGCACTTGTGGGACAGAGGCAAGAGGACAGACATGAATTCAAAACCAGCCTGAGACACATAAGACCCTGTCTTCCCTTCTCTGTGCACATCTGGATGTTAACTCTCCAGCTGTTTGGTCCTGCCTGTCTGGATCTGTGTGAGAAGTCTGTCCCAGCACCAACCAAGGACAATCCCCCCTCTATTTTCTGCCCCAGACTCTAAGCAGATACAGTTCTCTGCAAAGTCAGAATGATACAAGATGTGTCACTTGAAAACAGAGGAGGCTTTGTTCTAGAGGAGACCTACAGACTCTGTGCTCTGGTACTGGGGAGGAAGAAAGGATGTACAGCAGTGGTTCTCAGCCTTCCTAATGCTGCGACCCTTTCATACAGTTCCTCAGGCTGTGGTGACCCCAGCCATAATATCATTTAATTGCTACTTCATCACTGTAGTTTTGCTACTGCTATAAACTATAATGTAAATATCTGTGTTTTCTGGTAGTCTAGGCGATCCCTATGAAAAAGTCTTTCAAGTCCCTGAAGGGTCCTGTGTGACCCACAGGTTGAGAACCACCGATGTAGAGGAATTGATAAGAGGGAAGGTAGAGAAAATGAATTGTGTCATTCTCTTTATTTATTCCACCAAGATCCTCCTGAGTGCACAGGCTTGTGGGCAATACAGAGTGAACACACACACACACACACACACACACACACACACACACGCTTGTGCATTCATTTTGTCTTATTTTACTTATTTTTGATAAAAAAACAAAATAAAACCCAACAAACAGTAGGCGCATAGACGTCACAGAGCAGAGATAAGCGATCTCTGGCAGGCTCCCTCTGGTCCCCTGAGCCTCAAAATCTCTGAGATACCATACAGATGTGGTTTTGGCTTTGTGGTGTGTGTGCCTGTGCTTGTGCACGTGTGCTCTTTGTGTGTGTGTGTGTGTGTGTGTGTGTGTGTGTGCACACTCACATATGTGAGTATTGCATGTGTGTGTGCCTGTGGCACACGCATTAAGAGACCAGAGCAGGATGCAAGTTGGATGACTTCCTCTTGCCCTCTGCCTTGTTTTGAGACAGGCTCCGTTGCTGAACCAGAAGCTTGCCCTTTTGGCTGGGCTGGCCGGCCAGTGAGCTCTGCAGATCCTCCTGTCTCTTACTCAAGGGGCTATGTCCCCAGCTCTTAAGCCACTGAGTCTGGGGAGTGTGTGCGTGTGTTACTTGTTGCAAAGCCAAAGTCACTGTAGCCCTCAGTAGGTAGTCTTTTGCTCACCACCAACCCCAGTTCTGTTTTCTCTCCCTAGAAGCTGTCACTGTGATTGATTTCTTGGGCATGATATTCAGAGATAGTTGGATACGTATAGACCAGTGTAACACAAGCGTGTATGTATGCACATGCATATACTTTTCTTTATTTCTGATTAAAAAATTAAATAAAAAAAACATTATTTCTGCTGAGTCTGGTGGTGAATGCCTTTAACCCTAGCACTGAAGAGGCAGAAGCAGGAAGAGTCAGACAGAAGCGGGCAGAGGCAAGCGGATCTCTGTAAGTTTTGGGCCAGCCTGGTCTACATAGTGAGTTCGAGCCCAGCCACATGTGTAAGCCTGAATGCCGTGGAACACACATGTCTGTCAGGGAACAACTGTGTGGAGTCGGTCCTCTCCTTCCTCCCTTGGGGGAGTTCCCCAGATGAATTCTGGTCACCAGGCTTTTGTGACAAATGCCTTGACCTGCAAAGCCACCTTGCCAGCCCAGTTTTGTTTTTATTTTTAATCTATCCCCCCCCCCCCACCTGTCGAGAGAGGTTCTTGGCTTCAAACTCGTGATCCTCCTGCCTCAGCCTCCTGAGTGCTGGGATCCCATGTGTGTGCCTTGCTTAGCTCTTTTGTTCACAAATGACAAGGTGTTACTCTCTGCATTTTTCCCTTTCTGCCTTCATACTTCCTGGATAACATCATTTTCCTGTAAATAATTCAATACTGATGCTGATAGCTAACTGTATACACGCTATTAGACCCTCACTGCTTTGAACACTTACGTGGATTGACTTGCTTATTTGTTTTTGAGACAGTCTGTCTATGTAGCCTTAGGGTCTGTCCTTGAACTGGGAAGCCTCCCACCTCAGCCTCCTGAGTGCTAAGATTGCAGTGCATGCCTTTACTTACTTTAATTTTTAATGCTTAATTTATAACATAAGATTTACTTATAATTACATAACTCAATTATCTTTACTAAATTTTATGGAGCTGTGCAGTCATTACCATCGAAGTCTTATTTTGGTTGTTTTCCGTTAACCCTGTTCCCAGATCTCTTTGTCTCACAGTTTGACATCATCTTTGGTCCCCAGCCTCAGACATGTGGTCAGCTTTCTGCCTATGTAAGTGTGTGAGCAACTAGAGTCCGTTCTTTCCTCCTGAGCCCTTTACGCACTGGCCCTGAATGCACCAAAAATCTCTGGGAATCACATTTTCTCATTTGTTTCTTTTGTGCAAGTGAGCCTAGGTCAGGATATTGGCTTTTTTTTCTGGTTTATTTTTGCCTTTTAATTTTATGACTCTCTCTCTCTCTCTTTGTTTTCCTCCGCCCCCCCCCCCGTTTCTTTTTAAGACAGCTGGCCTCAGACTCACAATGTAGCCAAGAAAAGTCCTTCACTCCTGATTCCCCCACCTATTTGTGTTTTTTTCTGAAAACAAGGTCTTTCTCTGTAGTCCAGGTTGGCTTTGAACTAAAATTTCTTCCTGCCTCAGCTTTCAGAGTGCTTGGATTACAGACTATAGTACTGTGCTCAGATATACTGTCTTATTTATTTATTAATTAAAAAAATACCCTTATTGACAGGTGGTGGTGGTGCATATCTTTAATCCCTGCACTTGTGAGGCAGAGGCAGGCAGATCTCTGTGAGTTTGAGGCCAGCCTGGTCTACAGAGTGAGATCCAGGACAGCCAGAGCTACACAGAGAAACACTGTCTTGAAAAACCAAAAATACCTCAAAAAAACTAAAAAACAAAATCCCTCCCAAAACCCTTGTTTATCGTGTGTGTGTGTGTGTGTGTGTGTGTGTGTGTGTGTGTTTGAGAATGTACTACAGTACTCGTATGGAGGTCAGAGGACAATTTGTGGGAATTGGTTTTCTCCTTCTACCGTGTGGATTCATCCTAGAGAGTACACTCAGGTTGTCGGGCTTGGTGGCAAATTCTTTGACCTGCTGAGCCATCTGGACAACCTGCATTGACTCTTTCAATCCTTCAGCCAGCAGCTGAGCTGGGGGGTGCACATCTGTAACCCCAGCACTCTGGAGATGAAGGCAGGATGATCAGGAATTCCAGGCCAGCCTTAACTACATTAGCACGTTCTGGGCCAGTCTAGGCTATGTGAGACCCTGTCTCAAACAACAAATAAACTCATCAACAGAGTCCTATTATTTCCTTCTTTTCAGATGTAGAAAAGGAGGCAAAAATAGCTCAAATAACTAAGGTCTCATACCTAGTGAGCCAAACTTGAACCCAAATAGTTTTGTTCTGAGCCGTTTTATGTGTCTTATAGAAATTTGCATCCAATTCTAATATATATTTAATATATGTACTGTGCATTATTAAATCAATATTATATTTCTCTTTATTTGCATTGTTTCCAGCAATTTGCTGTCTTTAATATTTCCAGGGCTTAGGGCAAGAATAATCAAGAAAGGCTCATAAACCACATGAATAAATGTTTAGGGTATAAAATAAGCTAATGTAAGGCCGGACGGTGGTGGCGCACGCCTTTAATCCCAGCACTCGGGAGGCAGAGCCAGGCGGATCTCTGTGAGTTTGAGGCCAGCCTGGGCTACCAAGTGAGTCCCAGGAAAGGCGCAAAGCTACGCAGAGAAACCCTGTCTCGAAAAACAAAAAAAAAACAAAGAAAAAAAAAAACAAAAAAAAATAAGCTAATGTAGTGTTAAATAAAATATATTGACACAGGGTTTCACTATGTAGCTCTGTCTGGCCTGGAACTTGCTATATAAACCAGGCTGGCCTCAAACTCAGGGAGACCTGCCTGCCTCTACCTCTCCAGTGCTGGGATTAAAGGTGTGTGCCATTCCATTTGTCCTACCAACATTATTGGTTTTTATATGAGTTAATTTTTTAAATTTTTAATGAGTAAAAGTGAGTCAATTACCACAGATGACTGCATTTAACAACACTTACATATTTGGATATTTCAATGAGGGGCTGTGGATGTTTTGAAGAATTAGAAATGAAAACATACACGTTTCACAAATCGTTATTGTCTTACATTTTATTAGCATATATTATTTATATGTTAAGCATGACATTATTATGCATGTATCTAACATATTCACCCCATTACCCTGTCTGACCCCTCCCACTCCTGATGACCCCTCCCCTCTCCTAACACACCCCCTTCTACTGTCAGGTCTCCTTTTTGGTGACCTAATGAGTTTCATTAAGGTTGCTAACAGGAGCATGGATGAGATGCTATTTACTGGAGCATGGGGACACCTTCCTTAGCAACCATTAACTGCCTATCAATCTGCAGGCAGGGGCGGGGCCTCATAAATCCATTCTCCCTACGTGATAAGATGTTATCAGTCCAATCTTTCACAGGTCTTGCCCAGGTAATCCCAGCTTTTGTGACTTCAAGAGTGCTGGGACCATGCTGTGCCCTGAAGTCACTGTTTTCCAACACTCCACCCCATCCTTGGGCTCTCCTATTCCTTGTGGCTTCTCTTCTGTGATGTTCCCTAAGCACTGGAGGAGTGATATAGATGTCCCCATTTAGAGCTGAACATTCATCAGTTACCTGTTCTAAGCACATTGCCAGTTATGAGCCTGTGGTGGTTTGAATGAGAATGGCCCCCCATAGGCTCATGTTGAATACTTGGTTCCCAGTCGATGGTGCTGTTTGGGAAGGATTAGGAGGTGTGGCTTTGTTGGAGGAGGTGTGTTAGTGGGCGAGGCTTTGATGTTTCAAAAAGACCCCCAGCGTTTTGAGTTAGCTCTCAGTTTCCTGGTTGCTGCTGGAGACGGGAGCTCTCAGCTGTGGCTCCAGCTGCCTGCTGCGTGTTATGGTGGCTCCACCATCATGGACTAACCCTCTGACACCGCAAGCCCCAAACAAGCCCTTTCTTCTATATATTGCCTTGGTCATGGCATCTTATCACAGCAGTAGGAAAGTAACTAATAGAGTCTCTGCAACCCATTGCAAATGGGAGCTTTCTGCCTAAGTGGATGGTAGCACTGTTCCCTGGACATGGGCAGAGTTATTTAGAAGGCAATTTGACAGGCGTAGCATGTTCTCTTAGCAAAGCTTTAGCAGTAGTTGTCCTAACTAGTGTCTTATTCACTGTTCTGTTGCTGTGAAGAGACACCATAACCAAGGCAACTCTTTTTTTTTTTCTTCTTCTTTCTTCTGGGTTTTCAAGACAAGGTTTCTCTGTTTAACAATCCTGGATGTCCTGGAACTCATTTTGTAGACCATGCTGGCCTTGAACTCATAGAGATCCGCCTGCCTTTGCCTCCTGAGTGCTGGGATTAAAGGATGCACCACTGCCTGGCTGACCAAGGTCACTCTTACAAAAGAAAGCATTTAATTGGGGGCTGGCTTAGTTTCAGAGGGTTAGTCCAGGATCATCATGGTGGGGAGCATGGTGGCATGCAGGTAGGTGTGGTGCTGGAGAAGTAGCAGAAACCTTTGCACCCTAATCTGCGGGTAGCAGGCAGGGATTTGGCCACAGGACCTAGTGTCGGCTTTTGAAACTTCAAAGCCCATTCCCACCTTCTCCAACAAGGTTATACCTTCTTCAGCCAGGCCACACCTCCTAAGCCTTTTCAAACATTCACTAACTGGGGACTAAGTACGCAAATGTATAAGCCCGCGGGACCATTTTCATTCAAACCACCACAACCAGGTTTCCATCGTTGTGATAAACACCTTGACCAAGGGTTTGTTTCAGCTTGCAGTGTAGTCCATGGTGAAGGGAAAGTCAGGACAGGAACTCAAGGCAGGGACCTGGAGGCAGAAGCTGTAGTAGAGGCCATGAGGGACCCCACTTTTTGTCTTGCTCCTTATTTACTCGACCCACTTTCTTATACAACTCAGGACCAGCTGCTGGGGATGGCACTGTCCACAGTGGCCTGGGCTGTAGCAGGAATCTTAAAAGTTCTTATCAATAAAATCAAACCTGAGGCCAGTTACTGGGGTGAAATGCTGGAAGATCAGAGAAGCAGAACAAGCCACAGCTACCTCACCTCGCTAGTTCCTCAGCTGGTCCTATTTCCTCAGACTGGAAGCTTCTGTGTCCTCATGCAAATGGGTTTCAGCTGAACTGCTGCTCAAAAGCCTGAAAGCTTAACCAGCCAAAAGCTTCTAGTTTCTGGTCTTCATGCCTTTTATACCTTTCTGCCATCACTCCCTGAGATTAAAGGCTCACTTCTTGGGATTAAAGGCATATGTCACCATGCCTGACTGTTTCCAATGTGGCCTTGAACTCACAGAGATCCAGATGGATCTCTGCCTTAGGAATGCTAGAATTAAAGGTGTGAGTGCCATCATTTTCTAGCCTTTGTATCTAGTGGTTGTTCTGTCTCTGACCCCAGATAAGTTTATTAGGGTGCACAATATTTTGGGGAACACAATACCACCACACTGGGCCTTCCCCATCAATCACTAATGAAGAAACTATCTCACAGACTTGCCTACAGGCCAGTGTGATGGAGGCGTTTTCTCACTTTAGGTTCTTCCCATTTGACTGTCAAGCCAACAAAAAGCTAACTGGGATGGTAGCTTTCCCGTTGGAGCCTGTGATGTGCCCAGCCACGTTTGTTTGTTTGTTTGTTTGTTTATTGTCCTCAGAGACAGGGTTTCTCTCTGTGGCCTTGTCCTGGAACTCACCCTGTAGATCAGACTGGCCTTGAACTCACAGAGATCCACCTGCCTCTCTCTGCCTCATGGGTGCTGGGATTAAAGGTGGGCGCTGCTCTTGCCCAGTGTAGTCATGGGATTTTGAGCAAGTTTGCAGTACCAGAGGTGAATTCCCTCCTGTGGAGCAGGCCTACTATCTAATCAGGAAGCATTTGGTTTCTTCCATGACAGACTTGCTCCTATTGCACCTTGGGATACTTCTTGCTTGTCTGGTTAGTGGTGTAGCGTGAAAGTCTGTGGCTGAGTCAGACTGTTGATGACATATTCTCCCAGCCGCTAACATGGCACCTGCTGGCACTGTGAGGGCTAGTCAGAAGGGAAGCATCGGTCACAGTTTCAGACTGAGTTTTCATTGTCCTGCGACCAGAGCACGTGGTATCTTCAACAACAAGGTCTTACCATAAATTTGGGTAGGCAATCAACTGGGGTGGCAACTGCCTGTGATGCTTTGGGATCCTTAGTGTCTTCTCAGACCTCAGAGGAGGCCACTCACCTCTGGCACTAGGATTTTCATTACGAAAGTTCACTATGACTTCAGGGAGCAACCTTATCCACCCACAGACGGGACCTTTATTCAAACTTCTTAAAAATAATATTAATACAAAAATAAGTTGCCAATATCAGGTGTCCTTGTGGATTTTTTCCCACATCCTTAGTTTTGGTCAGTCCTCTGACTCCCTCCTCTCCCCATCTCCCTACTAAACTGTTCTACCCCAGTAAATTATTACTTGTTCCACATTTTTCTTATTTTCACTTAAGCGTAGTTAGTTTTATGATCACAATATGATTTTTCATACAACTGTTTTCCTTATATAATAATGATATAAAAGATTAAAAAATATAAATATATTCAAAGTGTTCAAAATCTTGTGACCTGTGGCCCTCATTTTCTATAAAGGTGCTGTAAACATCAAATTGGTGAATACTGAGCCATTTTACCTACAGGAAATGCAGAGCAAGCTTCCTGTGAGCCTCTGGCCACATTTTCACCAAATGATCAATATATAATTTTGTTTCATGTCTTTTTCTGTTGAACGCGCCCTATTTTAAAATGTACTGTTAGCCAGACATTGTAGTGTACACATGTAAAATCCCAGCACTAGGAAGATGGAGGCAAGGAGGATCAGGAATTCAAGACCAGACTTGGCAACCTCAAGGTCTGCCTGAGTTACAGAGACTCTGTCCTCCCAAACAGATCATCACAAAAGACCTGACGGGGGGGAAAAAAAGAAGGAAGGTTGCGTTATTAAATTGAATTCCTCTGCTCTGGCCCTGGGGGTGCAATCTTATAAGCTCAGCCACACCTGACACTGAGACAGGAGGATTACAATTACAAAGCTGGCCTGGGCCTTGTAATTAGAATTGGAATTAGAATGAGTTCAAGACCTGCGTGGCCAACTTAGTGAAAACCTATCACAGAAAGTAAAAAGTTGCTGGCGGGGACACAGCTCAGAGGGAGCACTTGCCAATCACGTGTGAGGCTTTGGGTTCAATCCCCAGAATTGCCAACAACAAATGAATGAAGTTTAATATACAGTGTTTCCCTCTTCAGTACATCTCAGATTCTTGTGCTCTTATGGACACTCGCTAGCACTTCTGGTAGCACACAGAGTCCTGTCCATCCTGCTCCCAGCACCACATAACAGTTTTTTCAAATACACTAAAATTATTTTCTTTTATATTACCACTCATTGTCTAGTATTCTAAAACCAAGTACAAGTAATTATTAATGTAGAGATGTCAATCAAAATTATTCAGAAATGAAATACTAAAAATTTTGCAGGTGTTAATGTGGTCAATTAGTAATTTTATTCTAATAATTAATTAAACTATTTTTTTTGAGACAAGATCTCACTCAGAAGTCATAAATTGACCTAGAACTCACTATGTAGCACAGGCCTGCCTTGAACTGCCTCAAGTTCCTGAGTGCTGAGCTTCCGGGTGTGAGCCACTAAGCTTGGCTTCGACAAATGATTTTATAAAATGAAACTCTTGTCGCGATCTTAGCATTCCATCTTATGGCCAATGTGAGGAATCCGTCTCATTTTCTGTGTGTTATGTCCAGGTCAGCATGAGCCCATATTTAAGTGGGATATGAGCTATGTACTACAGCAAAATCTCTCTCAGCTGTCCTACGCAACTGTTGGATGACTGCTAATTCCTGATGGCTGAGTCATTGCTGCTGCCTTGGGAATTCCTGGGGTAATTTCTGGAACCGTGGAGCAGAAGACAGGAAAATGAGCTGGAGGATCACAAACCCTAGAACAGCTGGGGAGCCTTGAGAGGAAGGGCCGGAGTGCGGCTTTCTCGGGTAAATGCTCGCATCGCTCCGACTGGGGCTGTACCAGTTTCTGTGTCCCGGGGGCACCCACCCCTACACAGCTCTGCGAGACTGGGGTGCAGTTATTCTTTGTCTCGGGGACACGGGGCAGGGGAGCTTTGTTTTAGAGCTGGGTATGGGGAGGCACCTCCTCCACGCTGCTGGCCCCTCCTGCCTGGGTTGGAGAGAGCTTATTTATCCCTTTGAACGGCGGCGCTTCCAGGCAGCCAGCCAAGACCGTGCCTGTGACTGTGTCTTTTCTCTAGAAGTGACTTGCACCCATCCTCATCTGACTTCCATTTAGTTTGCATCACTGTCCTGAAATGGTCCCCGTCTGAGTCCCGTGTTTATCCCTGTCTTTAATGAACATGCAAAATACCCATCGTCTTGACAGTTATTTTACTCCTGTTGGAATCTGCATTCTTTTCCTGACCCCTTCGGGACAATGTGCTGCCTTTTTGGCTGGGAGCTCTGCTCCTTCAACCCCACTTACTTTTCTCCTGTCCATGACAAAAACATCTGACGAAAGCCATTTAAGGAAGCAAGAACTTATTTGGGTTCCCAGTTTGGGGGTGCAGCAGAGCATGGCAGTCAAGGCCCTGCGGCGGCGGTGGCGGCAGGATTGTGAGGCCACTGGCCACAGTGTACCAGGAAGCAGAGGGCTGTGAATGCTGAGCTCGCTTCCTCCCTTTTGTTCAATTCAGGAATAAGGCCACAGAGTGATGCCACCTGTATCCAGGCTGGGGCTTCCTCTTCAGCTAAGCCTTTCTAGAAACGTCTTTACAGAACAACACCCGGCAATAGGTCTCCTAGGTGATTCCAAACTCTGTCGTGATAACGAAGATTGCATGCTGTGGTGGCTCACATCATATTCTCTCCCCATCAATCAAATCTCACATAAAGATAATGCCCAGTTCACCGGGCAAGGAGTAAGAATTTGTAACAGACAAGTAGAATAAAAGTTTCGCTCACTACCGTACTCCTAGGAAAGAACGGGGAGGGGAATGCATGCTTTCAGGTAACCCTCCCTCTTTTTTGCCTTAGACCATTCATTCTCCCTGTCCCAGTTCCCACCACCCACCCTACTTCCTGCCCAGGACCTTAGAGGCTGTCCCCAGGGCCAGTTGAAGGTGCTGGTGTCTTGCAGGTGACCTTGTCTGTACAGTTTACCAGGGCAGTATGGGAGCCTTTGGCCCGGGTAATCTGATGATGACCAGGTAATGTGTGGGTGGGACAGGTGGTCAGGTCGCATGGCCCCTGGCTTGATGGCTGTGGGTACCGATGTTGAGAGGGCTTGGCATGACCATAGCTTTGTGAACCGTGTTTCTGGGCCAGGTGCGGGCACAGCTCCAGCTGGTCCCAGTTTGTAGAACTCCTCCAGGCACATGTCCAAGTGCTGTGTGGGTCTCTCCTCGCTCCTGGGTTTCTTGTCAGTGTTAGTGTTCCGAATCAAGGTCCGGGCGGCGACCTCTACCACTGTTTGTAGACTCCGTTAGCTGTGGGATGAAGAGCCTCCAACACTGCGTAGAATGGAAGATTTACTGCTGCTGGGCCTGCTGCTGCTGCTGCAGTGAGAGCCTTCTCTAGTCAGGTCTCGTCTGTTTCTTCAGCAGTGGCCGGGGACCTTGACCGCTGGTGGAGACTGACCCTGACCCATGAGTGGCTGAGGAAGTGCAAGGCCTGTTGCCGGCCGTGTTCCTGGGATCAAGCTCATGCTCTCCTTTCTGATAAAAATATAGTTTCCCTCGAATAACACATTGAATCATGAGTCCTGGGTCCAAGTGCTGGCTGGCATCATTACTTATCAGCCCTTGGTGTGTGTGTGTGTGGACAGTCAGTGTCGATCTCCTCACCAGAGAAACGAGGGAATTGACTGGATTGGTGAGATAATGCCATAGAATGTTTTTTTTTTTTAAAGATATTTATTTGCTTTTAAGGGTTTGCTCTATTACCTGATTTATTTTATTTATGTCTGTGTGTCGCTGTACACATGTATGTGACTGCCTGAAGAGGCCAGAAGAGTGCATTGGTCCCTTGCAAGAGCAGCTAGTATTCTTAACCACAGAGATATCTCTCCACTCCTTATTTTATTTTTATTTATGTGTGTCTGTCTGTCTGCCTGTCTGAGTCTGTGTGATTAGATGCTATGTGCACGTGTTCTGCCTATGCAGGCCAGAAAAAGTTGTCAGATCCCCTAGAACTGGAGTTACAGGTGGTTGTGAGCTGCCATGTAGGTGCTGGGAATCGAACTCTGGTCCTCGGGAAGAGGAGCCAGTGCTTTTAACCGCTAAGCCATCTCTCCAGCTCCACTGAGTGCATTTTTTTCAGGGGACCACTGGACCTCCATTCTGTAGAGAAAGCAGCCTTGAGCAAGGCCAGTAACAGAGGCTCTGGCCGCAGACCCTGGCACTCCTGTCTGCCTGCCTGGCACCAGGCTGGCAAACCCCTGCCTCCTGGGAGAAGAGTGAGGGGGAAGAAACCCCTAAAGACAGCCCTCTCCCCTTTAAAAAGACAGCCCATTCCTGTCAGAGGGGTTAAGCAAAGCCCTAGGAGATCACTTCAAATAGGAAGGGACCCAACCACACTGGCTTGGTCCGTCCCATCTGCTGGAATAGGCACCAAGCCCTCCTGGAGATAGAACGACGCTGTTAGGGGCTGGGGAGATGGTTCTGTGGGTAAAGGCCTTCTGTGTGTCTTAATTGTGTTTTCTATTGCTGTGGTAAAAATGTCAAGACCAAAGCATCTTGAAGCTTGTAGTCCATCATGCGGGGAACTCAAGGCAGGAGCCTGGAGGCAGGAACTGATGCAGAAGCCATGGGGGAGTGCAGCTTAGTGGTTTGTTCTTCCTGGCTTGTTCACCCTGCTTTTCTATACAACTCAGGACCACCTGCCCAGAGATGCTACTGCCCACCGTGAGCTGGGCCCTACCAGATCAATCAAAGAGAACCCCACCCCCAGACCTGCCCACAGGCCAATTTATTTGGGGGCATTTTTCCAATTGTGGTCCCCTCTGTCTAAATAACTCCAGCTAGTGTCAAGTGCACAAAAACAGCAAAAACAACCAGCCAGCACACAGTGGGAGCCTGAGGACTTGAGGTCAGATCTCTAGAATCCACATAAGAAATCTGGGTATGGTGGTGTGCACCAGTAACCTCGATGGAGGGGAGAAGATGGGAGGATCCTGGGACCTTGTGGACCAGCAGTCTAGCTAAATCATCAAGCTTCAGGTTCAATGAGAGACCTTGTCTTAAAAAAAATAAAAGGGGTGGGGGGTGAGCCAGATGGTTCAGGAGGTAAAGGCACTAATACCAATTCTGATGACCCAAGTTTGTCCTTGGGGCCCATATGGTGGGAAGGGAGAACTGAGTCCCCAAAGTTCCCTTCTGATCTCCACACAGAGCTTACACACACACACACACACACACACACACACACACATAAAGAGAGAGAGAGAGAGAGAGAGAGAGAGAGAGAGAGAGAGCTCGTGAGAGATTTTTCTCCCCCAAATGGGTCTGACTCTGTCGAGATTGCTCTCTCCTCCAGACACATGCAGTTTTCAAGCCTTGGCCATGTGTCATTTGTCGTGTGTCTATCCTGGGTCATTTTCTATAAAGGAGGTTGAGGGAACATTACAGTCTCAGCGTGAGGACTCTCCAGATTTGATACGGTGACGTGGGCTTCCTGAAGTCAGGGGCTCTGGCACGTTGGGTTTTCCAGGCAGATTTAAAGTCAGCGTGTTTGTTCAGGACTTCCCTCGCCTCCTGAGAGGAAGGAAGGAAGCAGACGAGAAGTCCAAGTGTGGTGTCAACACCTGCTGGATGACTACCTCTGTTTCTCCCACACCCCACGGCCACTGGCACTGGAGTCCTCTCTAGAGGACTGTGGCTCTAGGGAGGGCCAAGTGCTCTCTGTTGGTCACTTCTCTGGACAGCGGGGACAAGTCCTGTCCGGATTGAGAATCTGCGCAGGGCTGCGCAGGGTCTGTTCCAGAGGACTCCGGAGACTGACTGGAGTGGAATGAACTCCTGCCAGAGTCTCCCGGCCACCCCTGCCTCTCTGGCCCATCTGTCCTCTTTCTTTTCTCTTTAGCTTGTGTGTATGTGCACCTTTGTGCACGTGTTGGTGTTTGCGACATGCTTGCATGTGTATGTGTGTGCGTGTTCCTCTGTGTTGAGGTTAGAAGATAAGTGTCGTTCTGCAGGTACCACCCACCACCTTAGAGACACTGACTTTCATTGGCCAGCAGCCCACTGAATTGGCCAGACTGGCTGGTCAGGGAGCCCTGGGGATCCTCTGTCTCTGCCTCCCCAGTGCTGGGATTGTGATGTGCCTCCATGCCAGCTTTTTGTGTGGGTTCTCAAGATCGACTGTGGGCATAGACTTGTCTGACAAAGAACTTCACCAACCGAGTGAGCTCTCCAGACTCCTGATAGAAAATATGAAGTATAACATTTTAATAGACTACTTCCTTCTATATTTACTTATTAATTTTTTAAAATACTTTTTTAAAAAATGTGAATTAGTGTTTTGCCTGCATGTATGTCTGTGTGTGGGGTGTCAGATCTTGGAGTTACCGACAGTTGTGAGCTGCCATCTGGGTGCTGGGAATTGAACCCGGGTCCTCTGGAAGGACAGCATGTGCTCTTAACCACTGAACCATCTCTTCAGCCCTTATTTTTTTTTTATTTTTTTGAGAAAGGGTTTCTCTGTGTAGCCCTGGATGTCCTGGAACTCACTCTGTAGACCAGGCTGGTCTCATACTTGGAGATCTGCCTGCTTCTGCCTCCTGAGTGCTGGGATTAAAGGTGTGCGCCACCGCCGTCCAGCTGGACTACTTTCTTTTAAAGATGTGACCAGGGTTGGCTATGTGGCCAAGTTGGCAGAGTGCTTGCCTGTGTGCAGGAATCCCTGGGCTTGGCCCCGAGCACTACATAAATGGGATGTGGTGGTACCTTCCTGCGATCCTAGCACTTGGGAGGGGGAGCACCAAAGCCACCCTCAGCTGCTCACAGCTAGGCTGGACTGGGCTACATGACCCCTATAGGAAAAGGAGTCAGAAACAGACGAACATAGTGAGTACCACCTAACCAGGCCTGCAAAGGACACCCTTATGTCAAAAAGCTAGCAAACAGTCAGACATGGTGGTGTACCTCTTTAATTCCAGCACTCAGGAGGCAGAGGTAGCGTGATCTCTGTGAGTTGGAGGCCAGCCTGGTCTACAAAGTGAGTTCTAGGACAGCCAGGGCTATTTAGAGAAACGCTGTCTCAAAAACCAACCAACCAACTAACCAACCAACCAACCAACCAACCAACCAATAAGCAAGCAACCAGCCAACCAGCAACTGAATAAAAAGTGGGGCACAAAGTAAGCTGCGTTTGTGTCTGTGCATCCACGCTCTCTATACGGGTCCACTTGAAAGAGCAGAGTGGTTTTGTTGTCGTCTCATTGGGGAGGCAGTAAGCAGTGATCTTTGTGGAGACAGTGTTTCCCCTGGAGTCACATCCTGGCACACTTGGAGGGAAGCCTTCTCTTGGGCTGGAATTACATACAGGACACAAGAAGATTCCACAGAGGTCCTCCATGGCCAGAGCAGTTTTTGACACACAGCCTGAAGTCAAGGTTCTGGGCTAAGTCACCCTCAGCTAAGGCTATTTACGGTTCTATGGCCTATGGGACCAGGCCCCAGGTAGAGCACTATTCATGGAACAGACAAAAGGGACCGGCTACCCAAGAAACCAGACGTGGAAGAAAGAAGATGACAAGCTGAGAAGAGGCCTCCTTTTCTCCAGTGGCCCAGGCATAATTCTGTCAGCTGCAAGATGCCAGGGCAGCGTTCCAAGGCTGGTGGGATCTCAGAGGCAGCTGGTGGTCACAGGCAGGCAGCCAGTCCGAGAGACAGGCAGGGCAGGAGATCAGTGCGTGGCATACTTCACAGAATTCCAGCCTGACGAGCAGCTGCAGCATGGACCAACAGGCAATAGAGTGATAATCCTCAGGCTTTCTGCCGGGGCCCGATGACCTCACTTCCTCATTCCTGAAAGCATTCTTTATGACGGGATACTGTACTTCGATGCTGGGCCCATCTGCCGCTTTCCACTGCTGCAAAAATGCAGTGACCCAGCATAACTTCCAAATTCTTTCTCCCCCATCCCCTTCTCTCTTTTCTTTCCTTTCTCTTCTCTATTCTTCTCCCTCTCCTCTCTTTTCTCTCATGTCTTCTTTCACTCTCTTTTCTTTCCTATCTCTTCTCTCCTCCCCCCGCTCCACATCTCTCTCACCTATGTCTGCACACGGGAGTCAGTATTTCCTTAGGACAGATTCTTATTGTGCAATTTGGAGGTCAAAAGACTCGCACATTTTAAGTGGTGCCAAGTGCCTTACAAAAGACCTTGTCGTTCCTATTCATTGTTGACAGGCTTCTGTTTTCACCAGTTTGAGAGGTGGAGATGCACCCAGGGGTTTTAATTTGCTTTTAAGTTATCGCAGTTGGGCATGGAGGTACATGATGGTGATCCTGGCTCTTGGGAGTTTGAGGGAGGATCATGAGTGTGAGGCCAGTCTGGGCTACACAGTCAAACCATGTCTGAAAATAATATTTACACACACACACACACACACACACACACACACACACACACACACACACACACACACACACAGACACACACACATACAAACACACACAGAGACAGAGAGAGACAGAGAGACAGAGAGAGACAGTGAGACAGAAAGAGACAGAGAGAGAGAACAAGATCACATGTAATATGTCTAGCTGTCCTCAAACTGGTCATGTAGCTGAAGGTGAGTTCTGATCTTCCTGCCTCTACCTCCCAAGTGTCTGGCCTTCTTTCTCTCCTTTCTTTCTTTCTTTCTTTCTTTCTTTCTTTCTTTCTTTCTTTCTTTCTTTCTTTCTTTCTTTCTTTCTTTCTTTCTTTCTTTCTTTCTTTCTTTCTTTCTCTTTCCTTCCTTCCTTCCTTCCTTCCTTCCTTCCTTCCTTCCTTCCTTCCTTCCTTCCTTCCTTCCTTCCTTCTCTCTCTCTCTTTCTCTCTTTCTCTCTTTCTCTCTCTCTCTCTCTCTCTCTCTCTCTCTCTCTCTCTCTTTCTTTCTTTCTTTCTTTCTTTCTTTCTTTCTTTCTTTCTTTCTTTCTTTCTTTCTTTCTTGAGACAGGGTTTCTCTATGTAGCCTTGGTTGTCCTGGAACTCACTATGTAGAACAGACTGGCCATGAACTCACAGGGATTCGCCTGCCTCTGCCTCCCGAATGTTGGGATTAAAGGCGTGTGCCACCATGCCTGGCTTTAGTGCCGTGCTTTTATTTCATTTTAATTATTTTTTTCAGATAGGTCTCATATAGTCCTGGCTGGCTTTTATTAACTTATTATTTAAATAATATTAATATTAAAAATAATTTATTTATTTATACTGTGTATGTTTTTATGGGCAAGTGCATAGCATAATGTGTATGTGTGTGTGTGTGTGTATGTGTGTGTGTGTGTGTGTAAGTCAGAGTGGGTCCCAGGGATCAAACTCAGGTTATCATTTTTGATAGCATGTACCTTTACCAACTGAGCCATCTCACTGGCCCTGGCTTTTATCTTTCAATTGTGTAAATATCTGTAACATAAACTGGAGCATTTTGATGACTGGTACACTGTGCAATTAGGGCACATTAAGTATACTGCCATTCTGGGACCAGGCATCATCATCACTGTCCAGAATTTATTAGTTTTACTTAATTAGTATATATATAATTTAATTATTAAATTTATTTTCTGAGAGAGTTTCTTTGTATAGCCCTGGCTGTCTTGGAACTATCGCTGTCGACCAGCCTGATCTCAAACTCGCAGAAATCCACCTGCCTCTGCCAGGAATACTTTTTTCTTTTCTGCGTTTTGTTTCAGTCAGTCTCATTCTTGCAGCCTGGGCTAACCTGGAACTTGCCGTCGTCCTCGCTCTGCCTCCCGAGGGCTGTGAGTGCAGGTGTGAGCCCGCCCGCTCGCTCTCCACTCTCTGTTATGGCTCGCCTTTATGACATCTCGACACCCAGGCATGGGGGTTGACATCCCAGCACTGGAGCAAGTACCCTGCTACTCATTCTGCAGATGACCAAGGCAAAGTTCAGCAAATTACGTGACTTGCCTGAGGCTGCCGGGCTAAAGGGACAAGAGGAGACCAGTTCTGACCCCTCCTAGGCTAGAGTTCTTTTTTTATGGTGCTCTGGCCAGAGGGCAGACTGCCTGAGATAGGACACTCTGCAAGGGTAGAAGGTCCGGAAAAGCCTACAGGCGATCAAAAAGTTTTAGAAGGCAGGGAAAGATTTTCCAGGGAGGAGATCTGGAAGTTTATACTTGTTTATTTTGTTTTAAATTCATTAATTAAGTGATTAATTCATTTTTTTTTTTTTTTGGTTTTTCGAGACAGGGTTTCTCTGTGTAGCTTTGCGCCTTTTCTGGAGCTCACTTGGTAGCCCAGGCTGGCCTCGAACTCACAGAGATCCGCCTGGCTCTGCCTCCCGAGTGCTGGGATTAAAGGCGTGCGCCACCACCGCCCAGCCTGATTAATTCATTTTTGAGACATGGTTTCATTGTGTAGCTCTGGCTGCCCTGAAACTCACCATGTAGACAAGACTGGCCTCAAACTCACAGAGATCCGCCTACCTTCATCTCCCAAGGGCTGGAATTAAAAGGGTTTGCCATCACACTCTGCCTACTTTGTTTTTAAGTCAGTATGATATTCTATCGACAATTTCACACGTGATAAGTGTACTGTGATATACCCCCATACCCTGTGTTCCTTTTCCCACTCGAGTTCCTTTCCCCCATCTACTGCCCCCTCCTATTCCCAAGCCTTTTTAATTTTTGTGGGCAGACCTGTGTTGGTGACCACATCTGTTGTGTGTCTGTGATTACCACCACATCTGTTGTGTGTCTGTGATTACCACCACATCTGTTGTGTGTCTGTGATTACCACCACATCTGTTGTGTGTCTGTGATTACCACCACATCTGTTGTGTGTTTGTGATTACCACCACATCTGTTGTGTGTTTGTGATTACCACAGCCATGCCTCTTCTAGAAGACAACAGCATTTCAGAACACTCCTCTCCACCTTTCAGCTCTTATGATCTTCCCGCCTCATCTTCCCCCATGTTCCCTGAGTGCTGGAGAGGGTGATAGGGATGTTCTGTTAAGGGCTGAGCACTCCACGGTCATTTAGTCTCAGCACTTTGGGACCCTGGAGATGCTCATACAATTGGAGACCGAGTGTGTTTCCGCATCCTAATATCACTGTGGCTGCAGTGTGGACGCCAGAGGTAGGGATCTGCCGATCTTCCTGGGTGCTAATTCCAGGAAGTTTCTACTTCTTTCTCTCTCCTGTCACCCAGCCAACCATGGGATAGGGTGGCCGTGGCTTCTGTAAAGCCGCCATTTTCCCTCTCGCTCTGCCAGAGCCTCACCCAGTTCCCCCGAATCTCTCTTAATTCACGTTACCAGTTCTGCTTTCTATCCCTCTGACTTCCTTTCCAGCCTACAGCTCAGTGAGCTGAGCCAAGTGTGCATTTGGTTGTGCAAACCTCTGCTGGGCTCGGCAGGGCCCTCACCTCCCTGCCCTCTGGCCTCACTGCCTCACCCTCTCACCCTTATGGCCTTGATTCAGTCCTGTGACTACGCTCCCTCCCTCAGACCTCCAGGCCTTCACTGACGCTTTCCTCTTCCTGAAATGCTGCTGTTCAGTAAACTCTTCTGAAGTTTTGGCTGTTGTCTGGGTCACATTCCAGTGGAAAACTCTGGAAGGACAGGCTTGGTATACTCATACTATTTATCTGTTTGCTTCTAGATCCTGGTTGCCCTCTAAAATGACCAGGGAAAGTTTAATTTAGTTTAATATCATCATCATTATTGATTTATGATAATTGTTGTTATTGGTGTATGTGTGTTCTAGTGTAGGAGTAAAGGCACACGCATGCTGTAGCACATGTGTGGAGGCCGGAGGACGACCTGAGGTTGCCTGTCATTACCTTCCATCTTGTTTGAGACAGGCTTTTGTGTTCACTGCTGTCTACACAAGGCTAGCGAATCCAAGTGCTTCCTGGCCTTCTTCTGTCTCTACTTCCCGTCTCCATGTAGAAGAGTTGGGACTATAGATGCATGCTACTGTGTCCAGCTTTATGTGGGTTCTGGGGACTCGAACTCAGATCCTCACCCCTGTGCAGCAAGCCCTTTACCCACAGTGCCAACCCCTTAGCCCCAGTGTGGCTTTTAAATGGTTGGTGTTTTAGTCATATTTCCCCAGAGACTCTGGGTTAACTAACCAGGGACAGGGCTGAGCTCTGGTAGTTTTGAAAGGTCCCAAGGTATGTTCAGAGATAGTGAGATGGACAGGAAGTTCCCTGGGGCCAAGGGTCATACCTGTCACCCTCACCAGTATCATCCTCAGTATCACCTGATACTGAGGCACTCAGGCATTTAGTAAGGGTACTGAATAAATGATTGAAGAAGCTTCTAGAAGGGATAAAGAGTACCCAAAGAACAAAAACCAGTGTGTGTCGAGCATGGGTATGATACTAAGGTAAGCATTCTTTTTTTTTTTTTTTAAAGATTTGTTTATTTATTATGTATACAGAGAAGGGCGCCAGATCTGATTACGGATGGTTGTGAGCCACCATGTGGTTGCTGGGAATTGAACTCAGGACCTCTGGAAGAACAGTCAGTGCTCTTAACCTCTGAGCCATCTCTCCAGCCCAAGGTAAGCATTCTTAAAGGGCAATAGGACAGCCATCAATTTCTAGTAAAAACTAGAAAAACTCATCCATTGGGGGTGAAGAGAGGACTCATTGGTTAAGAGTGTATACTTCTATTCCAGAGGACCTGAGGTCAGTTTCCACTTTGGGCAGCTCACACCTACCTGTAACTCCAGCTCCAGAAGAATCCATCGCTTCTGGCCTCTGGAGGCACTACACTCATGTGCATATACCCGTATACACACACAGACACAGACACACACACACACAGACACAGACACACACACACAGACACAGACACACACACACACATTTAAAATAAAATAAAATACTAAAAAAACCTTATCTATTATGTCATGTGTGGTGTCTCACCCCTGTATTTTTTTCCAGATTTTTAAAATTTTTTAAAAATTTATTCTTCTCTCATCCTGACCATGGTTTTCCCTCTATCTTCTCCTTGCAGTCCCTCCCTCACACATCCTCTGTCCCACAGATCCTCCCCTCCTCCTCTTCCTTCAGAAAAGGGCAAGTCTCCCAGGGATATCAACCAAACATGGTATGTCAAGTTATAATACAACTAGGCACATCCCCTCATATTAAGGCTGGATGAGGCAACCCAGTAGTAGGAAAAGGGTCCCCAAAGCAGCCCCTGTTCCCACTGTTAGGAGTCCCACAGGAACCCCAAGCTACACAATCATTTATTCATACATACATACATACATATATAAATATATACATACATAACACACACACACACACACACACACACACACACACACACACACACACACACGATGTAGGTCAGTCCCATGCAGGCTCACTGGTTGTCAGTTGAGTCTCTGGGAGCCCCTCTGAGCCCTGGTTAGTTGATCTGTGAGCCATTTTCTTGTGGTGTCTTGACCCATCTGGTTCCTACAATCCTTCTTCCCTCTCTTCCACAGGACTCCCCCAGCTCTGCCTAATGCTTGGCTGTGGGTCTCTGCATCTGTTTCCATCAGTTGCTGGATGAAACCTCTCTGATGACGATTATGCTGGCCTGTGGTCTATGAGTATCGGCAGGAATCATTTCACTGCTCCCCCACCTCCTCCTGTTTGGTTCTATCTTTGGTCTCTGGACTATCCAGACTCTGGTTCCTGGCCCTTCGGGCAGTATAAAGTGTGGGCTCCCTCTCCTGGTGCGGGCCTCAAGTTGGACCAGTCACTAATTGGCCGCTTCCACAAGTTCTGCACCACTTTTACCCCAGCACATCTTGCAGGCAGGACTACTTGTAAGTTGAAAGTTTTGTGGCTGGGCTGGTGTCCCAGTCCCTTCACTGGAAGCCTTGCTTGGTTACAGAAGATGGCCGGTTCAGATTCCGTATACCTCACTGCTAGGAGTCTTTGCTGGGGTCACCCTCGTGGATTCCTGGGAGTTTCCATTGTACTATGTTTGTACCTCACGTCCGAAATGTTCCCCAATTCCAGTCATAACTCCTTCCACCTCTCACACCTAATCCATCCCGTTCCTGTCCCTACCTGTCCCCAGTCTACTCAGGAAATCTATTCTATTTCCCCTTCCCAGGGAGATCCATGCTTCCCACATTGGGCCTTCCTTGTTACTTTGCCTCTCCGGGTCTGTGGATTATAGCGTGCTTATCCTTTACTTTATAGCTAATGTCTGTCCACTTTAAGCGAGTACACACCATGTTTGTCTTTCTGGGTCTGGGTTGCCTCACTCAGGATGATTTTTTTTCCAGTTCCATCCATTTGCCTAAAAATTTCATGATGTTATTTTTTTAACAGCTGAGTAATACTCCATTGTGTAAATATACCACATTTTTTTTTATTCATTCTTAGGTTGAGGGTCATCTAGATTGTTTCCAGTTTCTGGGTATTACAAATAAAACTGCTATGAATATAGTTGTGCAAATGTCCTTGTGATATCATTGAGCATTCCTTGGGTATATGCCCAGAGTGGTATGGCTGGGTCTTGAGGTAGATCAATTTCCAATTTTCTGAGGAACCGCCATATTGATTTCCACAGTGGCTGTTCAAGTTTGTACTCCCACCATCAATGGAGGAGTGTTCCCCTTGCTCCACATCCTCAACAGCATAAGCTGTCATTTGGGTTTTTGATTTTAGCCATTCTGACAGGTGTAAGATGGAATCTCAGAGTCATTTAATTTGTATTTCCTGATGACTAAGGAAGCTGATCATTTCTTTATGTGCTTCTCAGCTGTTTGAGATTCATCTGTTGAGAATTCTCTGTTTAGATCTGTACCCCATTTTTTTTTCCAAACAGGGTTTCTCTGTGTAGCCTTGGCTGTCCTGGAACTTGCTCTGTAGACCAGGCTGGCCTCGAACGCACAGAGATCCACTTGCTTCTGCCTCCAGAGTGCTGGGATTAAAGGTGTGCACCCCATCACCAGGCATGTAACCCATTTTAAAATTAGATTATTTGGTTTGTTGATGTCTAGTTTCTCCAGTTCTTTATATATTTTGGATATTAGCCCTCTGTCTGATGTGGGGTTGCTGAAAATCTTTCCCCATTCTATGGGCTGCAGTTTTGTCCTGTCGAAGGTGTCCTTTGTCTTACAGAAGCTTCTCAGTTTCATGAGGTCCCATTCATTAGTTATCAATCTTAGTTCCTTCACTATTGGTGTTCTGTTCAGGAAGTTATCTCCTGTGCCAATTCGGTCAAGGCTTTTCCCCACTTTATCATCTATCAAGATCAGTGTATTTGGTTTTATGTTGATGTCTTTCATCCACTTTCACTCTTGTATTTCTAACACTTGGGATGTTGAAACAGGAGTTTGAGGCCATTCTAGTCTACCTCCTGAGTTCAAGGCCAGCCTGGGCTATAGAGCAGCAACCCCAGCTCAAGAAGTAAGCAAGCCAGCTAGCAAGCTAACTAACACTACATGATCTTCTAAACCTTTGCTGATCACTTAAGCTCATTTAAGTCCCTTTTAGATAATGTTTGTAGATATTTAAATATGTTTTTAATCAAACTAGAGTTATATCACCTTACCCCCTCCCAGCTACCTTCCCTCAAACATCTTCTACATTCCTTAGTCAAGTTGAAAGCATGTTTTTCTTTATTGTTGTTACATCTCTCTCTCTCTCTCTCTCTCTCTATATATATATATATATATATATATATATATATATGTTACATATATATGTAATATATATGAATGCACAAATATATATATATATATATATATATATATATATATATATATATATATATATATATATAAATACAAGCTGCTGAGCCCATTTTGTAGTTTTTGTGTATATGGTTTCAAGGTTGAACACTCCGTATTGGACAACCAACAAGGTGGCTCATCCCTGGGAGAGGCTAATTCTAGCATTGGTTAGTTCTTTGTCTGGGGAGCGGGACCCTGAGAAAATTTCTCCCTTCCATGTTAACATGTCCATTGACACTGCCATTGTTCTGGTCTTGTCTACACAGGCAACAGGAGAGTCTGTTGCCCAGCAGACTTCCTGTTATGGGCTCTTACAATTTCCTCCCTCTTCTGAGATGTTCCCTTGGAGCTGTGATCCAGATGTATTCATTGGGGCTGAGCTCCACACAGTCTGTTTATTTCTTTGATGGTCTCTATTCGCTGTTAAAAGAGGCTTCTTTGATTGGGGGATGGGGACAATAGCTACATTTATCAAGGGTCAAATTTTCTCAAGAACCTGAAACAAACCCAAACACATTTTTCTGCTTCACCAAGTAGAGGAAATGAGCAGCTGATGATGTTGCTGAGGTGGGAAGATGGAAAACGTCCCCTGAGTAAGTGACTCTAGCACCTTCTGGGAATGTCTATCTTTCCTCCCTGTCCAGGGTCAGTTCGCTGTGAGGAGCAAACCTCCCCAAAATGTGTTTGTATCCCTTCAAGGTTGACATTTTGTTATCAAACTTGGGAGGCACGACCTGTGTCCAAGTCAGCTCTGGCCTCCTGTTCTCAGTAAGCCAATTAAGAGGGCCAGACTGAAAGCAGGAAGCAGCAGATTTATTTGTTGTGGTCATGCTGGGAAGAGGAACAAAGAGACCTGGAGACCCTTCCAGTGCATTTTCCATTTTTAATGACATTGTCTCACAAAGTTCATAGACTCCCTATCTATCAGAGGATGGCCTTGAACTGCTGATCCTCCTGCGTCTACCACGTCTACCACGTGAGTGCTGAGACTGCAGGTCTGTACCACTGTGGCTGGTTTTTATGGAGTGCTGGGGACGGAACCCAGAGATTTGTGTGTGCAAAGCAAGCTCTGTAACACTCTACCAACCAAGTTACCCCCAGTCTCCAGGATTTTGTTTTGTTGTTTTAAAAAGTTGCCTATTTAGAGCCCAGAGTGTTGACATGCCGACTATACTGAGCTGGTTGGGAGGCAGAGGCAGAAGGGTTAAAAATTGAAGGTCAACTGGGACAATTTAGGCAGATTTTGTCCTCAAGTGAAAAATGTAAAAAGGGGTCAGATCCCTCCTGTCAGGGATCAGGGCTCTTAGGAAGAGGAGTTGGAAAGATCAGAGGAGCCGGTGGGGACAGAGGACACCACAGAAACAAGGCCTTCTAGACACAAGAGGACGGGCATCCATGTGACCTCACAGACTGTGGCAGCATGCACCCGGCCTGCACATGTCTGAACCAGATGTGGCCCCAGTGTTGAGAAGGGGAAGTGAACATAAGCCCCCATCCCTAACCCAGAAGCTATCTCCAACAGATAATTCTCGAAAAGCAAAACTAGGTTTGCTCCAATGGAGTCTCACTGGGTAGACGAACCACACTTAAGGGCAGGCCCCACGCCAGGCAAGCATTCTAACAGCTAAGCTCTACCCCCAAGCCCAGACTCCGCCAGTTTGGGGTGCTGACTGCCCCTCTTGAGAGTACACCCCCAAGCCCAGACTCCGCCAGTTTGGGGTGCTGACTGCCCCTCTTGAGAGTACACCTTCCTGTGGTACAAGCTGGAACTTTGTTGTCTACTGCTGGGCAACCGAGTTCCACAGACCCAGTGCCATAAAAAGGACACGTGTTTATGACCTCAGGCTCTCGAATCAGCTGATGCCTAGGGTCTCTCATGTCTGCAATTAGGGGCTTGGCCAGCCCGGGGTTCTTCTCAGAGGTATTTGGCTTATTGGCAGAATCATTCCTTCATGACTGTAAACTTCCTTATGGCGGCTTGCTTTATCAGACCACAGTCAAGATAAGGACTCCAGCAAGACCAGCCCTGCGTTCTTAAGTAACCAGGGACAGTTTGTCACATCACCTCTGCCTCTTGCACAAGGAGAGAGCTCATAAAAAAGTTTTAAATTTGCTTCTAGAGCTACAAGGTTAGCTAAAGATAGCAACTTATTTTTTTTTTTAAATCTTTTTTCCCTTTCCTTTTAAAAAAGATTCAGGTGTGTGTGTGTGTGTGTGTGTGTGTGTGTGTGTGTGTGTGTGTGTGTGTGTGTGCAGGTCAGAGAGCAATTTTTTTGGGAGTTGGCTCTTTACTTCAACCTTGTTTTTGAGGCAGGTCCTCCTGACTCTGTCTCCCATTTCACCACAGCAGTGCCGGGATTCCAGATGCAAATCACTGCATCTGGCTTTCTATGTGGGCTCCAGGGCTGAACTCAGGCCATCAGCTGGTGTGCCAAGTGCTTTTACCTGGGGACGCCGTCTAGCCAGCCTTCATTGTATTTTATTTTGTAAAAGTTTGTGCAGTTATATATTTTATCTTGATGATATGCTCCTCCTTTCCTGCCTTCTTTTCCTTGACCCCCCTCCACCCCCATTCCCATTTGCCCGTTTTGTTCCCTGGGATAATTTCATTCTTACTTTGGTTTTATATACACACAGCGTCATTCCCCTCCCACCCCGTTAATATAAAACCTGGGGCCCGCGGATGAGCGAACACAGCGGTTTTGTCTTCCCGAGACTGTCCAGTCCCAGCCACGTGTCGGGAGCATTTCCGTCTGTATCCCCAGTGTCTGGAAGTAATAGCTGCTCAATAAACATGGGTTGGATGAACATGGCAGCCCATGACTAGTTGACTGCGGTGTCACGGTGGCTGGGCTACTGGAGAGTCATTTTGGAAAAGCACAGGTGCTGTGGATCCCAGGTGTTAGGAAGGGGTGGGGGAGTGGAGGTCTACAGGCGCCCCTGTGAACCTTGTTTGGTTTCGTAGCGTGCGCTACACAGGGTGTCTAAGATTTGTGGTGCGGGTTCTTAAGTCTTAGTCAGCCATAGGCAGGCCTTTCCTTTTTGAGGACTGTTGCGACAAGGTGTAGACTGAACGTGTTTTCAGTCTTGCTCTCTTTTAAATCGTAACACCAAGATACACAGCTTTTGCTCATGGCTTGTGGGGCCTGTAGTTCTGCTGACGTGGGGTGGTACGGTGTTCTCGTGGAGACGGACTGCTCTTCACCTGAGGCTCTGGGTCTGAGGGCGGCAGAGGCAGACACATCTGCTCAGTCAGTGCTCTGGGCTGGGGCTCGGCACCAGGCCGAGGCAAGGTAAGAACTGCAGGTCCGAGGCCCAGAGGCCCCTCTTCCTGTTGGTGTGTGGCTGTGCCTGTGCCTGGTGGAGCAGCATCCATGGCCGGAAGGGATGGCTGCTGGTGCATCCATTCACACGGTGAAGCAGGTGCTCTCTCGTCAAACAGAGCTGCTCGTGTTGAAGGACCTGGAAGATGAGGTTCCTTTTCTTCTCTCTACCCACTCCCCCCCCCCCCCCGCCCCAGTCTCATGGGTCACAGGTTGGCTTCAAACTCACGAAGTATCAGAGACGGATTGGGAACTTTTGATCTGGTCTCAGCCTCCCCAGCATGGGCATTACAGCCGTGGGCCACCCCCACCCTGTTTTATGCAGGGAGGGGATAGAAGCCAGGGCTTTGTGCACACCAGGCTAGCACCCTACCAGCTGAGCTACATCCATAGCCCCCCAAACGCCTTTTGGAGACAATGTCTCATGTAGCCTAGGCTGGCCAGTCTTGAGATTGTCACTATGCCTGGCTACAAAGTTTATTTATTTAACCTCTGAACTTTAATGCATGTGGCAACTATTTTTTTTATAAGAATACAAAGGTGAATAAAATACAACTTTAGGGGGTGTGGAGAGAGGTATAAGCACTTGCCTATAACTCCATGTCCAGAGGATCTGATACCCTCTTCTGGCCTCCGTGGGCACCTGAGTTCACTCACTCACTCACTCACTCACTCACTCACTCACTCACTCACTCTCTCACATGCACATTAAAAAAAAAGGTACAGTCTAGGCACAAATAAGCAGAAAAGCTTGTGAACTGTGTAAATATAAAGGAGAGGCTGGGGAAAGATGGCACCCCAAGGATTCACTGATGTTAGTGGGTGTTTCTCAGGCAGATCTCCCTCCCGGAGTCAGGAAGGGCTGCCGAGGAGAGCCTTTGCAGATTCAGCCTCAGCTGGTGCCCTTATAGTACGATGAAGAAAGTACTGTCATTTTCATTATTCATTTTTTTCTCTTTTGAGTGGGAGCCTCGCTTTGTAGCCCAGGCAGGCCCTAAATTTCTGGGCTCGAGTGATTCCCCTGCCTCTGCTTCCTGAGTTGCTGGGACAACACGTGTTTTACGTGGCTTGACTTAATAATAGGACATTAATTTCGAAAAGATAAGAGGATGAATTTCAAGCACAGTCTATGGCACGGTAAGGCTTTGTGGCGTGTTATTTGATGGTCCAGTGGTTAGAGCGGCTGGATGCCAAGCCTGAGGACCTTGCTTCTGTCTCTGGACCCATGTGGAGGAATGAGAGATCTGACTCTGGGAAGTCTCCCTCTGATCTCTACACGTGCATCCTGTTCCCCACCTCCATCAGACACAATAAATAAATAAATACGTGAAATGTAACGAAACCTGGGCTTGGGGCATGGGTTGACACTTGGTGGCTGTGAGACTTTGGAGAAAGGACTGTAAGTCTTTGAGGGCCTCAGGGTCTCCACCTGCAAAGAGCCATTGTCAGAGTTCTGTGTCCCTCCTGTCCTCGAGTCTGCTGTTCTTTGAGTGGGGACGGGACAGCTTTGGCTCCCAGGACTCGGTCTAGTTGGTCTTGTCTGGGTCCGAAGTGACTTCACTGTGTCTCTGTGCAGAGGCCAGCTCTCTAGCCACTTGTTTCCCTCCCAAGGCCCTTTTCTCAGCTGGCTCCTCCCCTTCTGATTTCCCAGCAAGCCACACCACCTGTCCACATCGTCCTTGTCTGTCCATTCTTCTGTCCACTGTTATCTCAATGTCAGATGGCCCCAGACCAAGGCTAGATCTCTTCCCCTCTGGTTGGCATTCAGCCCCTTGGTCAGCTCAGTCTTATGACTTTTTTTTTTTTTGACACAGGGTTTCTCTGTGTAGCTTTGGATCCTGTCCTGGAACTCACTCTGTAGACCAGGCTGGTCTCCAACTCACAGAGATCCGCCTGGCTCTGCCTCCCCAGTGCTGGGATTAAAGGCATGCGCCACCACCTCCTGATTCATACTCTTTTTTAAAAGATTTATTTTTATTTGTTCTCATCCCCCCCCCCTCTCTCTCCATTTCTTTCTCTCTGTGTAGGTGTCTGTGGAGACCATGAGGGTATTAGGAGTTATAGTTCCAGGTGGTTGTGCGCAACCCCACATAGGTGCTGGGAACTAAACCCTGGTCCTCTGGAAGAGCAGCAAGCGCTCCTAAACACTGAGCCATTGGTCTAGCTCCACAAGCTACAGATTCTTATAGCACCTATGACTGGACCTCCGCACTGGGTCATCTTCTTTACATGTCAGCTCCACAGGCAAACACCAGACTTCTGACTCTACACTCCAGTCATGTTTTACCTATCTCCCACTTCTCTGTTGAAGGCAAGCTCATCTGTTTGTCATCTAACTGTAGGTGGAAGTTTCCAAATACCTGGCAGCCGCTTCTTAAATAATTGACTCAGAGGTTTAATATTACTTATAAATGCTCAGCCAGTAGCTCAGGCTTATTACTAACTAGCTCTTACATTTAAATTAACCCATAATTCTTATCTATGTTTAGCCATGTGGCTTCATACTTTTTCCTCAGTGTGACATTCTCATCTTACCTCCTCTGCGTCTGGCTGGCAACTCCTGACTCTTCCCTTCCTCTTTCCAGAATTCTCTAGTCTGGTCACCCCATCTATATTTCCTGACTGGCTACTGGCTAATCAGCATTTTATTAAACCAATTCAAGTGACAAATCCTTACAGTGTACAAGAACATTATCCCACAGCATTTCCTCTTTTTTTGGTCTAATTAAAAAGGAAGGTTTTTAACCTTAATATAGGAAAACAAAAACAGTTATTAAGTAAGACTTACAGCAACAATATCCAATCCATTTGACAAAATTAGAGAAAGTACTTAATTATCTATCTTATCTTGGTGTCTGAAGTTTTGTATCTAATTTACTTTCTATTATAACTAAGGAAAACCATAATTATAACTATTTAGTCTTCAATTCCATCAAAGACCCCAGAAGGATGTAATGTTACCTAATGATAGGGACATCAGGCTGCTTGGACAGTCACCCAAAGTTCCTCTGCAATGTTGGGGCACCCATCTTCAGCCTACAGGCCTAGCATATCTGACAGACTTATCTGTGAAGCAGGATTTTTAAAGGACTGTCCCATGTTGTCTTGGCAAAGTTCTGCAGTCACTTTCTTT